>NW_028141170.1:15369298-15400431 GCF_030444845.1 Prenolepis imparis
AAGCAGTGGTATCAACGCAGAGTACTGAACGTGGTTCGAAAGTGGTTCGAAGGTGGTTGATCGAGGTACGAACGTGGTTCGAAAGTGGTTCGAAGGTGGTTGATCGAGGTACGAACGTGGTTCGAAAGTGGTTCGAAGGTGGTTGATCGAGGTTCGAAGGTGGTTCGAAAGTGGTTCGAAGGTGGTTGATCGAGGTTCGAAGGTGGATTGTTACATTCGTCCGCAATGCGCAAGCGCGAATTAGCGAATAGCGTCATTGCTTGTAGGAGGTTAGGGTTAGGAGATATCAGTATAAGACTGAATTAATACAGAGTATTATTAAAATTTATATAAATTTGCGTTTATTCCGCGAAGGGAAAAGTGCGAATGATATTTAACAAAAAGATTTTATTAAATATCATTCGCACTTTTCCCTTCGCAGAATAAACGCAAATTTATATAAATTTTAATAATACTCTGTATTAATTCAGTCTTATACTGATATCTCCTAACCCTAACCTCCTACAAGCAATGACGCTATTCGCTAATTCGCGCTTGCGCATTGCGGACGAATGTAACAATCCACCTTCGAACCTCGATCAACCACCTTCGAACCACTTTCGAACCACGTTCGTACCTCGATCAACCACCTTCGAACCACTTTCGAACCACGTTCGTACCTCGATCAACCACCTTCGAACCACTTTCGAACCACGTTCGTACCTCGATCAACCACCTTCGAACCACTTTCGAACCACCTTCGAACCTCGATCAACCACCTTCGAACCACTTTCGAACCACGTTCGTACCTCGATCAACCACCTTCGAACCACTTTCGAACCACGTTCGTACCTCGATCAACCACCTTCGAATCACTTTCGAACCACGTTCGTACATCGATCAACCACCTTCGAACCACTTTCGAACCACATTCGTACCTTGATCAACCACCTTCGAATCACTTTCGAACCACGTTCGTACCTCGATCAAGGCGATGAAGTTTATGTGAAATGGTTGGGACTGGATAAATCACACAACTCATGGATACATAAAAATAATGTATTATAAACATTTATTTAAAATATCTGTACACTGTTTATTTTACAAATAATATATTGTAAAAACATCTAACGCATAATCTTTATAAATAATACAATTTTAGATTTTACATGGTATACATACTAATATACATATAATATACATACATACAATATACAGTTTTTACATATTTACAACAAATATATATCTATTATTTATAATAGTATTTTATAATGTCCACGGTAATGTATCAGTGGTTTCAGGTATGATATACCGCTTGTCGTCGTACGGACTTAGAGCAATTTTTGTCTCGCGAATGGTGTATACTTCGTGCAATTTCGATCTTATACAAGACTGACTACGTGTCATTTCAATATCATCATTCAAACACCGTGTATAATCGTCAAACGTTATCGTTCTCGCGACGACGTTACTCTTGACACCTTTTACTTTTTTTTGGGTATCTTTCTTGCCATCCACTCGCAAGACATACATTTTTGCTCTAAGCCCTACAAATTCGGTCATTATCGCGCCGTTGTTTTCATCTTTCATTAGACCGGGTACCTTTTTATTCACGAGCAGTATACCGTACGCATTGTCCACAGCGTAATCGCTCGTATCAAATTTGCTCACGTCGCGCTTCATATTCTCATATACATCTTCGCATTCAATGTGATATATTAGGCTGTCTGTGTCGGTGTACATTACCCGGCATCTGTCACGATACAGCGGTGACATGTACTCGTGATGAAATTCGTATAAACACGTTTTGGAGATGTCGAGTACGCACATGCCGACATAGATTGGTTTATAAAATTTTACCTCGAGTTTGCGTAATTCGACAGCGATTAGATTTTCAGAAAAAATGCTTCTACTGTGAAAATTTGGTTTCGCAATCATTGCCTCTGCACCGTATCGTCTATCCCAATGTGTGATGAGTTTTACATCGACATGATTATGCACATTTTCCATCGTCTTGCCAAATACCGCATTATTCATTAATTTGTATAAATTTTTTTTCAAAATCATTTTTCGCGTGTGTTCGAAATTTTGTATTAAGTTCGATATAATTTCGGACCCATGGAGATTGAGTGAATTGTAATACGCGATGTATTTTTGTAACGTGAAGGCCGTGTCGCATACATTGCTGCAGGTTGCGGTAGTGTATGACATAACGCTTCTTATCATATAGCGTTGCGAGAAGCTTATCTTCCCGCTTGCCGGGCGGTTTGTCATGTGTCGGGCAAAACGGTAGGTCAGTGTGCGTGTCGTGAAGATGTTGTGGATACTTTAAATCTACTTCGAGGATATAGCCTGTATGCGAATCGAGCGCTATTGACGAGATGTTGAAATTAGATACGTCGTCGACCCATCGAAAACCTGCATATGGCAATGGTTGGCACATTGCCCATCTGTATAAATTATTTACATCAAAATACATGAGATATGATGATGGTTTCGATGGATCGTACGACTGCATGTACTTGTTATTAGCATGAGCGTATCTGTTGGAACATTGACTTAGACCGCCGCGTATACCACGTTCGATAAACATAACCATGTCGATATCGGTTAGCAATTCGAACGTAATATTTGTATGTTTTAACATGGCGTCCCATGTATACCCGGGAAGAGTATGATAATACGCGGGGTCGAGTCCATAGCTTTTGATACAACTATCGCGAAAATTTTCAAAAATATCTGCTAATAACAAGACATCAATTTTTAAATATAAGTCGCTATATTCGCCTAGCGTTCGAAGGGAGAATCGGTTCCAGACGTTCTCGGCGTGCGCGTAATCGCTCTCGGATACTGTGTCACCGGTCAAGGAACTGTAGAATGATTCGCGCGGCGGTAAACACGTATCTTGCAACTTGTCGACACAGTCTATATATTCGTACGGAAAGACGCCCTTCCGTGTTAATAGATTGAAATTTTCAATCGGTAAATTTTGAAATTCCGAATGTACAATTTTGAGTTTGTCTTTATCCAAAAAAAAAAGATGTCAATTTATCGAGACTTGTCGTGAGAGATTTATATGAATCGATGAATCGTAATTTTATGCAAGCTTTCCAATCTTTGTCATCGTTGGTACTATTGACAGTTTTTGTGAATGATATATATTTTTCTTTAGTTATCGGAAGTAATTCAATGCTCCCTTCAAACGCTGTAGCTATATCCTCGATAATGAAATGTGTGTCATAACTTGATAAATTGTGAAAAACTATCGGAATACAAAAAGATTCTTTATAATTTAGATTACAATTTGAGTGCGCGGGACCTCTGTACCGCCCGGTCAGATGGTAATGATCGCGTACGCGTGTATCGTCATCTTGTATGAATGGTTTCTCACATATATGACAATGCGTCGCGCTATGAAATTTTTCCCACACGTCAGATGTTAAATTTACCATGGGGACGTTAGTTGCTAAAATATTCTTTACGCGTATCGCTAAATTTTTAAGTTGTTCGGAAAACCACGAAATGTAATCTACACTACGGCGAGAATAATATTCGGATAACGAATCGTCATATAAGCAATGTACATAATATGCTATACTAAATATTTGGTGATGTTGGTATAAATTCTTTTCTTCTTCCGTCTTTGTCAGCACACATTCGAGGTCTGCGTATACGACAAAAGGAAGTCGTTCTTTGCGATTAAAGTTGTTGAACGCGAGCCACTTGTCCTTATCGCTCGGTAACCGGATAGCGCAGTCATTCATCTCTCCGCAGTCTACCATATGTGTCTGCAACTTGTCCTCAGACCCGAAATAATGCAAGCATCTGTAAAAGATAATAGCAATTTATATATATTTATATATTTATTTATGTACAGGTAAACGGGAGTTATCCCTTTAAAAACAAATTAAAAATAAAATAAGTTGAGAACATAGAAAATGTACAAAAATTATCGCTGTATGATTACGCACAATTTATAACATTAAGAGCCTATCGCAATAAAACTAAAACACAGGAGGGAAATAACAAGTCTATCGTAGACAATGGGATAACGTTCGTCTGAAGGTGCAGAGTGATGATTGAAAGAAATCCACACGATCAGAGAACTCGTTCGCCAGCATGCAGATTCGATTCAGGGGCTTGTATCTTCCATAAGAGGTACGGTGAGACTCGACATTAAATATGACGCCCTTCCTGAGAGGCCTAGCCGGAGCACGCAGCCCCACATACTCTAGGAGCTCCGAACATGTAATACTCCCATTAATCAATTTGAAAAAAAACAGTAGATCTAGAAAAGTGCGTCTATTTGCTAAAGTAATTAGCCGCAAGTTATTCAGCATATCATCATAAGAGTGATCGAAAAAGCGCATTGGATTATCCGTTATGAAGCTCACTCTACGCAAAAAGCGGTGTTGGATTCCCTCAATCTGAATATCATATTTGGCATAAAACGGAGCCCAGACAATGGAGGCGTACTCCAAATGAGGCCGTACTAGCGCACAGTATAACAATCTTAAGGTATGCACATTATTAAAGTATTTGCCAGTCCGCAAGATAAAACCCAGTTTTCTATACGCGCAGTTCGTGATACTCATTATATGCTTCTCAAACGATAGATCAGGGCAAAAGGTGACCCCAAGATCGCGTACAGAATCTACCTCAGAGAGACGCACCCCGTTTATCGAGTACTCACGCATGCAAACGCTTCTCCTCCGACTAAAGCGGATTACATGACATTTCGCTATATTAAACTGTAGTTTATTAACATTGCACCAACGCTCGAGCCGAAACAGATCAAGCTGCAACAGATCCGCGTCCTCAAGGTCATTTACTCGTCGAAAAACTTTTAAATCGTCCGCATATAGTAGAAATTTACAGTGATTAAAGACCTTGTTAATGTCATTAATAAATAGATTGAAAAGAAGCGGGCCCAGGTGAGAACCCTGGGGCACGCCAGACGATGCTTTAAAAATTCTAGATTGGCAATTATTGATCTTTACAATCTGTGACCTGTCTGTTACATAACTTGATACCCATTTCAGCAAAGTACCATCAATACCAAAGGCCCGCAACTTAGTGAGTAGCAGGGAATGATCAACGCTATCAAAAGCCTTTCTAAAGTCCGTATAAACTGCATCGACCTGGGAGCCATCCTCCACCACTGAATTAATAAAATTCTGATAAAGTAGCAGATTAGTCACGACGGAACGACCGGCAATAAAGCCATGCTGTTCTTCAATCAAAACATACTTAAATAATGATGCAAGTTTATTCGCTATTATATTTTCGAATAATTTAGGCATGAGGCATTGCTTACTTATTGGTCTATAATTAGAGACCAAAGTTCTATCACCGTCCTTAAATATTGGCGTAACGGTGGATAGCTTCCAGGATTCCGGGAAGATGCCACTTACTAAAGACTTATTGAAGATAATCCAAAGTACTCTAGATAGTATGAAATTGGTTGCTTTAAGAAAGAGCGGAGGAATGCCGTCATAGCCAGAGTTGGATGCTAAATTCGTGGCATTTATGCAGTTAAATATATCCCCGATGGAGATATCTATATTCAATAGGCTCAGATCATGTTCACACACATCAACATCGCTGCCACCATGCACATCCGAACCGGAGTAAACAGATTCGAAGTAGTCCGCGAAACAATTTGCTATGGCTGATCCATCATAGACAGACGAGCCATTGTGATAAATTGACATTGGAGGTTTATTAGAAGTATACATGGATTTTGTGAAGCTCCAGAAAACATTTACATTACTCGAGATAGCCTCCTCCGTGCGATGCACATAGCTCCGCAGACACGCCGATGAAAGGGATTTACATCGAGCCCTCAGACCCGAAAACTCCATATAATCCGAAAAGCAATTAGTTCTCTTATATCGGATGTGAGCACTCTTTTTGGCCTTGATGAGAGTTTTCAGTTCATTTGAGAACCATGTAGGATGCTGTGATTTGCGGGTCATATATGTAGGAACAAAATTAGAGATGACATAATCAAGATGCCCATACAAAAAATCCACAGCTTCATTTGCATCCAGAAATTTTAGTTCTTTATCCCAGGAGATACTGCCCAAGTAATCATTAATAGCATCATAGTTCGCACGTTTAAAGTTCCACCTATGTTCAGTGTGAGATGACAGCGATCTTTTCAGCGGCAAAGTCAACAATATGGCCGGATGATAACGATCGCACGCACATAAGTAATCAACGGCTAGCTCCACTGAAGCGCTATGCAGTGTGGAAAACACTAGATCTAAGGTATTCCGATTCGCATTAATGATCCTATTGTGCTGGTAAAAATTAAATTCATTGAAGAAGTGTGAGATAATGTTAGCATGCGGTAACATATTACAGTGTCGATCTGATTCATATTGCAAGTAATTGTTATTATTATGCCACTGAATATGCGGAAGATTATAATCGCCCGCAATAAGAAAATTAGCATTAGGTGACGCGACTAACACTTCTTCAACAGAGAGGCAGTGAGCCTCATATAGAGACGGTTCCGATAAAGGAGGCATGTAAACAGTGCCGACAATAAATTGTACATGATCAAGGCGAATGTCAACAAACAGCTGTTCGACGCGTGACTCTGAGATATTTATAGCACGACTAAATATAGAATTTCTCACAGCAATCAACACACCTCCTCCGCGCGAATAAACACTATTAGCAATATTTCTATCATTGCGAAACACGGTGAAATCATCAAGGCCAAGCTCCAAGCTCGATATACCCTCATGCAGCCACGTCTCAACCAAGACTATTATATCGTAGTCAACAGATACGGACGCCACAGCACACCGCAGATCACAAAGCTTCGTTCTCAAACCGCGAACATTTTGATAATAAATAAGGGGAGAGCGAGTTAGTTTTTTGAATTTGACTTTACATCGACGATTTTCGGCACACCGTTTATATAACGAATTGTTTTATTTGTTTCTCCTTCGTCCTTCAGGCGCCCCAGAGCGGCCCGCAGGTCCCTAAGATATTGTCTTTGCTTCATTGTTTGATCCTGAGAGATGTTGACAGGACCAGAGTATCGCGATTTATTCCTCAGGATTTCCAGCACCTCCCGTTTTGTGGAAAAAGAGACACGCACCGGTCTAGAATGACCTCGCTTCGCCTTTCCCAGTCTCTCCGTTCGCATTGCGGAATTCACGCCAGGCTGGATAGTCCGAATGATATCCCTCACCAGATCATCATCTCCACAGCCATTGTTATCGGACTCCTCCAGATTGAAAAATATCAAATTAGTCGATCTTCTCTCTCTATCTTCCATTTCCTCGATAACATCCGTCTCAACTGAGCGCAAGGGGTCCAATGGTTGAATTACTGTCGACCGGCTCTCAAGTAAGTCCACTCTACTCGATATGCTCTGAATTTCATTTCTGACCTTGTCCATATCAGCCTGGTGCATCTCCACGATCTCTCTCCGGAAAGTGAGAAACTCTTCCTGTATCACCCTCCTGATATCCTCTAGGAGCCGCGGACTCGCATTCAAACTTTGAGGCGAACTTCCGGAAGGGCAACTCAAGAACTGACCATTCAAGAAGGGATGACCGCTACGTGCGAGACAACTCGGATGCGATGCTATATTGCATCCACCACAAGTTACAGGCTTAGCCACGGCTACACCGCATCCTTTGCATATTTTTTTCCCTTCCATTTCGTTAGAATCACAACTAGAGAAAACTCAGCAACAGCGAAATAGGCGGTATACGGATTTAACGACAACAGGTCGCCGAACCAAAACACGACCGTCCTCAACCAGTGTATACTGTATACTGTATATTATAAACACTTTATAATTATTTTATGATTGTTTAATATATAATTTGCAATAAATATACATACCGATCGCAGATATATTTTCTGTCATTGTTTTTGCTCAATTGCGAGCTGACCAGCCGGGATAGATTCTTTATCCAGGCGAAATGTTCAACGCTATTGCTGTCTTGCATGTACAACAAGTTGATGTGTCTTTCTTTTCCTCCGAGAGACGTATCGGGACAATGTTCTTTTCTTCGATACTGTACACATTTATCGAAATGTTGTTTGATAGTTCAAACTTTTTAATTTGGTTCAACGTCATCGGAAACTCAATGTCCTGGAGATTCAGCACTGTTGTGTAATGTGTATACATAGATTTGCGATCCGCGTCTCTTTCAGCGGGATACAGTGCAGCGGCCACAGCCCACGCAAAACATGCAGTGTCTTTTGATTTCACGTTAATCACTGCTCTCTTCATCATTATTTCTCGCGGTAATTTAATGTGACATCCCGCACGCATTGGATTATACTTGTTTATATTTACAATTAAATTGATTATTCGCGACACTGCCCAACCACTATCATGTTCTTGAAACTCTTCGAGAGATGCTAGCGTGGTCTCCATAGCGCGTTGATCGTACCATTCGCGCAAATCAGACGTGCGAAAGATTTCACAGTTTTTCGTATTGATAGTTTTATTAGCGCGTTTATCACCCGACACAAACTCACCATTAAACATAATGTTCACTTTCACACTAGTGTGTTTTTGCAACACTTTTTGCACGTGTCCGATCACAATGTCTTTGGCCTCCTCTAGAAATTGACGAGGTTCGATGTGATTGCTGTTTATCACCGCACCAGTCAAGATGCGGCTCTCGAACGCCGTATCAATCTCTCACCATATGAGTCCGACGTCTCGCGAACTGCTTCCAGCACCTGCGTGTATAAAACGTCTGCGTACCGAATTCTTCAACCCTTCGAGACGCGCGATTTGGAAGACAAGCGATTGTCGAACTCCGATCGGTAATCGTGGACGTTTTATTCGACTTTGTTCTTCCAGTGATTCGATGTATTCGTCACATTGCTGCTCCCACACAATATATTCTTCCACCGAATTCACCCTTGCGGATTGCTCCAACAAACTTGCTTCCAATTGTGCCATTTTTGAGATGTACTTCTTGAACCTCTGACAAAGATATTGACATAGTATGCCTCTTTACCATCATTTTTATTTAATCGTAGAGATCATTGGCACTCGAGTATGTTGCACTTTGTGATTTTGTTACGTATGAATGATGTATCGAAATGATTTGACCTTGAAATTGATACATTTTTTGCACATTTCGCGAGATTCATCTCAAGATGAGAGCGGCCGTACATTGGCGCTCGAAAATTTTAATTATGTTGCATTTTCTTGTGATTTTGTTACATATGTTTTGAACACCTGGGGATGATATCATAGCAGCCGTACATTGACGCTTGAAATTTTGAATATGTTGCATTATTTTACATTTAATATTTCATTGAGGATGATGTCATAGCAGTCGTACATTGACGCTTGAAATTTTGGATATGTTGCATTATTTTACATTTAATATTTTATTGAGGATGATGTCGTAGCAGTCATGCATCGGCGCTTGAAATTTTGAATGTGTTGCATTATTTTACATTTAATATTTCATTGAGGATGATGTCATAGCAGTCGTACATTGACGCTTGAAATTTTGGATATGTTGCATTATTTTACATTTAATATTTTATTGAGGATGATGTCGTAGCAGTCATGCATCGGCGCTTGAAATTTTGAATGTGTTGCATTATTTTACATTTAATATTTCATTGAGGATGATGTCATAGCAGTCGTACATTGACGCTTGAAATTTTGGATATGTTGCATTATTTTACATTTAATATTTCATTGAGGATGATGTCATAGCAGCCATGCATCGGCGCTTGAAATTTTGAATATGTTGCATTATTTTACATTTAATATTTCATTGAGGATGATGTCATAGCAGTCGTACATTGACGCTTGAAATTTTGGATATGTTGCATTATTTTACATTTAATATTTCATTGAGGATGATGTCATAGCAATCGTGCATCGGCGCTTTGATGATTGGTTAAAAATAATTTTGTGTCAGCAATAATCCCCACCCCATTGCTTTGTATCAATAAAAACTTGTAATAATGATTTAGTATTGTATCAATCACTTATGTGAAAGGTTCTTTTAAAAATGTACTCCGCCAGCATGAATTATTACGTTCCAGAACAAGAAATGTCTAAGAATACAAGTGACAAGAAAGTTTCGATTCTTTTTTTTTGTCAAAATAATGATTTTTAAATAATGATTTTTAAATAATTTTTGAAATATTGTTCTAATTATTTTTATAGCATTCAGCGTGCGACTCGTATACTTGGGCGAAGATATGCTCTAACCGCAACATCCTATAAATATTTGGAAATAGGAATCAGCGTCGGAATAATATCCTATGTGGAATTGGCTCTCGGTGATAATCGAGGCAATCAAATAATATTACCCATTGAAACATGGAAATCTCTAATGCGGAAACGAGCAGACATTGAGCAGCTAACTGAAACTCCGCTATGGATTAGTGATCTAACACTCAAAGCGGTTAACATGTATACTTCAAAAATTATAAAAATTACTTCATCTGATAATTCTTTGTACATGAAACCATCAACGTTACTACATTTATTCGATTTCGACAAATGTATTGATCATATGTATTCCTGGCTGTGTGAGAATACTCATAGTGTTAATGAAAAATTTAAACAATTTGTAAATATTTTACAATGTGATAATATCCGCGATGTGAGCAATGCCGCAAAGGCGATACGTGATAGTAATATGTTTAATAGCGAATCACTTATAGATTGTGAATTGATAACTTGTGCTATAAATGAAATTATTTATAATGCTTGCAACAAATAAATTATTTTACTGTTAAACTGTGTGTTTAATTATTTCTTTCCCAATAAGATATAGTTAACAAAACTATTTCTTCGTTCTCTGGAGATTTAAAAAGTGATGAGCTAGCTGAGACATGATACTCCAGTTAGAACAGAGAGATGTAGAATTAAAATCAAGAGGGGAGCAACATTATAATATATGTGTCGTGTCATAGAGTAGCAGACTTATACTTGCATGCTCGTGCTGTGCGGTTGCATGAAACTGTAAGATATATAATTCTGCAAGTGTTGTAAAGATGATAACTCTGGAGGAATACATTGAATTACTGGAACAACTTGTGTTGTGCAATGCTGCTGACCTGAAAGAATGGGATTTTTTCGGACTGCCTCCACGTAAAATTGATAAAACGATTTACTGGATGTGAGAGCCAGATTGTGATGGTTGTATCAACTTGTTAGAAGGACAATGCCCGCAAGAACTAATGAGAATTTTCGGAATGCAAATCAACCCCAAGAAATTATTAATTGGAAATTTGCAGTCACGGACAACTCGAATCGCGTGACTTGAAGAAATAAGAAGATTGCTACGCAAACGTTTCTTAAGCATAGATACCAGTGTTCCTGCGCTTTCGACACACACTCCGGTTAATTCAATTGTGCAAGCGATACATGGGCGTGAAATCGGTTTGAAAAAACCTCATACTGATGCTCTAAAATATCAACTATGGGATATGAAACTATGGGATGATCCGAAAAAACGCTCTTTCCTATTCGAGGTGAACGTTAAAAGATTTTCCTATGCTGAGCATAGAGAATCCTCTGAGGAAGAATAATTGTTGTAAGTATTTCTTTTCATTTATAAATTATTAAAATAATAAATTGTTTAATAAAATAAATATATTTAATAAAAATTTCTGTTATGCAGGAGTTCTGCCCTGCCGCCTCGCAACCACCGTCACCTCGCAGCCACCACCACCTCGCAGCCACCACCTCACGCACCGCCTCGTACCACAAGTGGTGATACATGGGTCGATCGTCATGGAATATCATATCGACCCATGTGGTTCGATCATCATGGCGCTGCTTTATATATTTTATATGTATATAATATTTTAAATTTTAAATTCACACACACACACACACACAGTTATAAATAAAAATTACTTTAAATATTTAAAAAAATGTATTTATTTTAGAATAAGTCCTCTCCCCTTCCTCCTATTAAAATCTTATTAATTAAAATTAAATATTATTAAAAAAAAGTCTCTCTCGCGTCCGCCTCTCTCTTTGCGTTCTCCTTCGCTGCATCAGCTCTCGCGCTCTCCATCACCGCATCGTCTCGCAACATCTCTCTCTCGCTCTTGTGATATCTCTCTCGCGTGCACCTCGCGCTCTCCTTCGCTGCATCAGCTCTCGCGCTCTCCTTCGCGTCATCTCGCTACCTCTCGTCATCTCGCGCTATCTCTCTCGCTCTTGCATATACGCCTCGCTGCAACACCTCGCGCTCTCAATCGCCGCATCATCTCGCTACCTAACCATCTCGCACTATCTCTCTCGCTCTTGCATATACGCCTCGCTTGCGTCATCTCTCTCGCGTGCGCCTCGCGCTCTCCTTCGCGTTCCTCTCTCCCCGCAGACCCCTCACCAACAAAGCTTCATGCGGTCTTTCGCGGACGCCTCCCCCTCCCCGCGGACCCCTCGCGGACCCGTCATCTAAATCGCGGACGCTTCCCCCTCCCGCGGACCCCTCGCGGATCCTAACCTCGCGGACGCCTCCCCCTCCCCGCGGACCCCTCGCGGACCCTAAAATCGCAGACGCTTCCCCCTCTCCGCGGCCCCCTCGCGGACCCTAACCTCGCGGACGCCTCCCCCTTCCCGCGGACCCCTCGCGGACCCTAAAATCGCAGACGCTTCCCCCTCCCCGCGGCCCCCTCGCGGACGCTTCCCCCTCCCCGCGGACCCCTCGCGGACCCGTTACCAAAATCGCTGACGCTTCCCCCTCCCCGCGGACGCCTCCCCCTCCCCGCGTGACGTCATTCCCCCTCCCCGCGTGACATCATTCCCCCTCCCCGCGTGACGTCATCCCCCCCTCCCCGCGTGACGTCATTCCCCCGCGCCGTGGGTTCCCCCCCCCCCCCCTCATTGCCCCATGGGTTAGAACCGGCCTTATATCACTACTAATATAGATATATTAAACGATACATTCTATGCGAGAAAATTGCAAACATCAATGTTGAGTTTGGATATGAAGCAATATGTGGATAAACCAACAAGAGTTACTAAAAATAGTCACACACTAATAGATTTAGTTTTTGCCAATAAAAAATTAAATATTCAAGTAATTAGTGTACCAAAAATTACAGACCATGCATGGTTAAAAATTAATTTTAATGTTAAAAAATTAGAAGATAAATATAGAGAATTTGTAAGTAGGGATTTCAGTAAATTTGATGTAAATGAATTTAATAAATTAATAAGCAAAAATATGATAGAAAATGATCTTGATGTAGATGTAAATATAAGGGCTGAGAATTTTGTAGAAAGTATAGTGAAATCATTAAATATGATCGCTCCAAAAAAAGGTTACAGAATTCCAAGGGTGTGGGAAGGAAAAAAATGGTTTACTAATGAGATAAGAATTGCAGCTAATAAGAGAGATATAGCATATAAGAGAGCAGTATCTACAGGGAACGAACATGATTGGAAACAGTTTACGAGTCAGAGAAATACGGTAGTTAAAATCATTAGATGTAAAAAGAAAGAATTTTACGAGAACATGATTGATAATAACAGGAATGATCAAAAAAAATTGTGGAAAACATTAAAAGAAGTAATAAACGGTGAACCAGAGATTCATAAAGAAATAAATAATATAGACTTTGAGATATTAGACGCTAGGAATAACTGTGATATAGCTAACAAATTTAATATATATTATGTGGAAAGTATTAATAAAATAGTTAGTTCTATAAAAAGTAGTCAGGAAGAAATCTTATGTACAAAATCTATTAAAGCTATAAATAATGAGGAAATTATGGATAGATTTGTGAGAGTAGAAGTCAATAGGTTAGAGAAAATAGTTATGAGTTTACCAAATAAAACAGGAACAGATGAAGGCATGTCGAGTAATATATTAAAAATGGCAGTGCCTGTTATCAAAGAAGAATTTACAAGAGTAATAAATAGTTCGCTCATTGAAAGTCAATGCCCAGAGGGGTGGAAAACTTCAACAATTATACCAATTCCGAAAGTTGCAAATCCAAAAAAAGCTAGCGAATATAGACCAATCAACACTTTACCATTGTACGAAAAGGTATTAGAATTAGTGGTTAAAGATCAGTTGGAATCGTATTTAGAAAGTAAAGGCATTATATCGGAACATCAATTTGGCTTCAGGAAGCATCATTCATGTGAAACAGCTATACAGGTCATTATAGATAATTGGAAATTAGTCATTAGTGAAGGTAAAATGGTGGGAGTTATTTTTATGGATTTCAAGAGAGCGTTCGAAACAGTTAACAGAGCAAGATTATTAAATAAACTGTATGACTATGGGATAAGAGGTAGAGTTCTTGAATGGCTAAATTCGTATCTAAATAATAGAAAACAGCGGGTAAAATTCAATGATAATTGGTCGGAAATACTAACTACTGAATACGGTGTGCCGCAAGGTTCGGTGTTGGGACCCTTACTGTTTATTGTGTATATAAATGATATTGTGGATAACTGTCATAATGATTATAATATAAAAATGTTTGCGGATGATACTATACTGTATGTAACCGGAGATAGCTGTGAAGAGCTTGAATATAAAATGAATTTTATGTTTAATAGAGTAAAAAATTGGTTGCAAATAAATACACTAAAATTAAATACGAGCAAAACAAAATATATGATAGTAAGAGGCGTACGAAAAAAATTGTTAGGGAATATCATGCTAAAAGGTGAGGATGCTGTAATTGAGCGAGTTGAAAAAATCAAGTATCTAGGGGTAATTATTGATAGTAATTTAAAATTTGAAGATCATTGTGACTACATATTAAAAAAGGTAGGAAAAAAAATAGGTTTCCTAAACAGAATAGGAAGTAATTTATCAACATATACTAGATGTTTTGTGTACAAGGCGATTATAGCTCCTCACTTTGAGTATTGCGCAACATTATTAATATGTATGAGTGAAACACAACTTAATAGACTGCAAGTGGCTCAGAATAGGGCAATGAGGGTTATATTGCAGTGTAATCGATATACTAAGATAGAAGTAATGATACAAGCGTTACAGTTTATGTCAATAAGACAGAGATTATATTTCAATGCATGTACTTTTATATTTAAATTAGTAATAGGAATGCTACCAATACAACTATGCAATAAAATACAAGTAATAAAAGAATTAAGCGGAATTCAAAACAAGACAAGCTGAAGACATTAGAATTCATTTTCGGAAAACAAGAAATGCGCAAAAAAAATATTCTATGAAGGTGTGAAAATGTACAATGCCCTACGGCTGTAGCCAAGGAATGTACAAACATAAATGTATTCAAACGTACTTTAAGAAATTATGTTACGTCTGCGGTCCATTGAATCTAATTCTGTACACTGCAAATAGCTGAGAAAGCTAAATAAAGACTCATTCATTCTCTCTCTCTCTCTCTCTCTCTCTCTCTCTCTCTCTCTCTCTCTCTCTCTCTCTCTCTCTCTCTCTCTCTCTCTCTCTCTCTCTCTCTCTCTCTCTCTCTCTCTCTCTCTCTCTCTCTCTCTCTCTCTCTCTCTCTCTCTCTCTCTCCCTCTCTCTCCCTCTCTCTCCCTCTCTCTCCCTCTCTCTCCCTCTCTCTCCCTCTCTCTCCCTCTCTCTCCCTCTCTCTTCCCTCTCTCTCCCTCTCTCTCCCTCTCTCTCCCTCTCTCTCCCTCTCTCTCCCTCTCTCTCCCTCTCTCTCCCTCTCTCTCCCTCTCTCTCCCTCTCTCTCCCTCTCTCTCCCTCTCTCTCCTCTCTCTCCCTCTCTCTCTCTCTCTCTCCCTCTCTCTCCCTCTCTCTCCCTCTCTCTCCCTCTCTCTCCCTCTCTCTCCCTCTCTCTCCCTCTCTCTCCCTCTCTCTCCTCTCTCTCCCTCTCTCTCCCTCTCTCTCCCTCTCTCTCCCTCTCTCTCCCTCTCTCTCCCTCTCTCCTCCCTCTCTCTCCCTCTCTCTCCCTCTCTCTCCCTCTCTCTCCCTCTCTCCCTCTCTCTCCCCTCTCTCTCCCTCCCTCCCTCCCCCCCTTCCTCCCTCCCTCCCTCCCTCCCTCCCTCCCTCCCTCCCTCCCTCCCTATTTCATAACAAACAGAATTGTCGAAATACTGCCAGCATATCACCTCTATATAATCGAAAACAGGAGTTTTTCGGGTAAAATTGTTAAAAAAATTTCCTAATTATTCTCACCGTCAGAACTCTTTGAAAGACAATGTACATACCCAAAACTACACGAGAACTATTTCATAACAAACAGAACTGTCGAAATACTGCCAGCATATCACCTCTATATAATCGAAAATAGGAGTTTTTCGGGTAAAATAATTGTTTAAAAAATTTCCTAATTATTCTCACCGTCAGAACTCTATGGAAAAACAATGTATATACCCAAAACTACACGAGAACTATTTCATAATAAACAGAACTGTCGAAATACGTGTAGCATATCACCTCTATATTCAAAATTAGGAGTTTCAGATTATTTTTTCGATCGGTGTTTCTTTGGATAAAATCAATAGAACTATTACTAAAAACTATCAGGAACTATAGAACTCTACTGCATGCGAGAAGAACTCCCCTCTATTTTTGATCTGCTAGAAAATGATTTGCTACGGGAAGTTAGCAGATCATTTTTTCGATCGGTGTTTTTTTGGATAAAATCAACAGAACTATTACTAAAAACTATCAGGAACTATAGAACTCGACTGCATGCGATGAGAACTCCCTTTTATTTTTTATCTGCTGGAAAATGATATGCCAACTTCACGGACACCCCTTAGGGGTGATATGAGTTTTTATTTCTTAACGTGAGTCATTTCATAAATTTATATAGATAAGTTGATGGTTTCACATTAAATCACGTTAAATGTCATGGATAGATCGAATGAAATAGAAAATGTTATAATAAATAAAATCGGTACAACAAAGAAGAAGAATTCAAAGGCGTAAAAGTTTACGAGAAACGACAGACAGTGATAGACGAAGTTATAATGTTGAAGAAGGAGAGTGAAGGGAGAGACGGTACATTTTTCAAATAGTTATATATAGAAGTATATATAAAGATTTGTAAATAAATGTGTTTAAAATTTGTAATTAATATTTTTTAATAATTACACTTTATATAATTACATTTTATTTATATAAAAAAAAATTATTTCTAAGATATCCGAGATTAAATTAAATCATACAAAAAGGCTGCTGTGCGCCTGTAAAAAACGGCTGCTGTGCGCCGATACAGAGCTGTTGTGCGCCTGTAAAAGAAGGTTGCTGTGCGCCTGTAAAAAAAGGCTGCTGTGCGCCTGTAAAAAAAGGTTGTTGTGCGCCTGTAAAAAACGGCTGCTGTGCGCCTATACAAAGAATTTATATAAAACAGAATAAGCACGAGACAGAAAAGATTCATCAAGAAAATCGATCAATTAATGAATAAGTAGTTCACGGTCAGATAGACAGACAAAATAAAAAATTATTATAAATTCGAGCAATATTTTTGCTTTATAACATAAAGTAATTTCTTTCTTAAATATATATAAATTTTAAGAAATAATTACTATTATATATTTGAAAAATAACGTATTGTTATACGAGGGCAGTTCGATAAGTCAGTGACTTTTACAAGATATGGCACTCAAATCGCAATCTAATTTTATTTCTGATATTTACCATCTTATTTAAGTATACACACCAAGTTTCAAGTAGATCTGTCAAATAGAAATTTTTTGACAGCGTTTTAAAGCGGATAAGTTTATGTTTTTTGCTAAAATGGAAAAAAGTGAATTTCGTGTGCTAATAAAACATTACTTTTTGCGTGGAAAAACCATTAAGGAAACTGAAGAAAAGCTAAAAAAGTATTATGGGAACTCTGCTCCGTCACATGGAATGGTTCACAAGTGGTTCACTGAATTTCGTTATGGTCGTACAAGCACGAATGATGCTGATCGCCCGGGACGTCCGAATGAGGTCACAACTGAAGAAACAGTCAATAAAATCCATGATATTGTATTGGACAACCGTCGAGTGAAGATACGCGAGATAGCCAAGATGGTAAACATCTCAAACGAACGTGTTTTTAATATCTTGCATAAACATTTGGGCATGAAGAAGCTGTCGGCCAGATGGGTGCCGCGCTTGCTCATAATCGACCAAAAACCACAACGAAATTCAGTGAACCACTTGTGAACCATTCCATGCGACGGAGCAGAGTCCTCATAATACTTTTTTAGTTTTTCTTCAGTTTCCTTAATGGTTTTTCCACGCAAAAAGTAATGTTTTATGAGCACACGAAATTCACTTTTTTCCATTTTAGCAAAAAACACAAACTTGTCCGCTTTAGAACGCTGTCAAAAAATTTCTATTTGACAGATCTACTTGAAACTTGGTGTGTATACTTAAATAAGATGGTAAATATCAGAAATAAAATTAGATTGCGATTTGAGTGCCATATCTTGTAAAAGTCACTGACTTATCGAACTGTATATCATTTCGTATAATATCGTATACGGTACGACGCAGAAAAGTATGCCTCAAAAGAGAAAAGGCGGAAATTTGTTGATCTGAGATGTAAAACTTAAAAAAAACCACATAAAAGCCATCACCTAAAAATTTGCAAAAGTGCGTAGGTGGGTGCGTGGATGGATGGGTGGAGATGTAAAAATTAAAAAAAAACATCCATCTCCGTAACATTAAAAACATTGTGGTACCTGTTTCACGAAAATCAATAAATAAATGTACAAGTAATTCGCGGTCAAACAGACAGAACAACTAATTTTCTCTGCTAAAGCAGGTTTTATACAGGCTTTGAGGACCGCGCTTCGCGCGGTCCGAAACGCTAGTAATATTATAATTGAGATCGTAATGATTGAATCTGAGAAATAGAGATAAGAACCCAACGGCGTCACTCGTGGATTTAAAGACTCAAAACCAGGGATTGTATATAAGTTATTTTTTAAACAAAATATTCAGTCGAGTTATCAAACCTACTGTACCAACTGACCAATTTGAAGTTCAATTTCGCGAAAAATCTTTATTTTTCCGAGTCAATAAATAAGAGTTATTTTTTATTAATATTTTTAAAAATCATAGATGACTTTTATCTAAAAGTAGAAATAAATGGTTAACCTTTTTCTCATTTCGATAAAAATTAACTATTAACCTTTGAGCGATGTCTGTTTTAATCAGAAATAAGAGTTGTTCTGCGATTTTTATTTTTTCTCTTAAAAAATAAAAATCACGCGTGCTGAATTTCTATGTTTACCCATCGAAAGAGAGTCCCGAACGATATTCTAAAGTTGCTGCCTTGTAACAGGACATTTTCAGCCAATGTATACGCCCTCTCACGCCGTTCTTTAGTTTATCATCTTTTAATTAAGATTTTAAAATTCCAAATTTTAATCCAACGGCTCAGGATAGAATAATTTTCAAGTACTCATTTTATCATAGTTAGTAGTTACATAATATGACACGGGGACGTTAAGTCTTGTATGTCACTTCAATTTTAACCTTTTTAATTCCGGACCGACCTGGTAAAGTTTATCTTAATTCTTAATAAAAATAAAATGCATTTTAAACTCACAAATTGAATTGTTCCTAACAATCCTAACCTAAGTACTTGGCTAGTTAATTATCGCAAAATTTCACAATTTTAATATTTTTAACATTTTACATTAAATAGATCTACTCTAACTATAGAAAACAATTGATCTATCTAATTATTATACATTATATATTTCTCCAAATTGCTTAATATGATTTTTTGATTTCTCTTCTTTTTGATGCTAATATTTTAAGTTTCTTTCGCGTTAAATATAATTTTTAAGATAATATATTTGATGGTTAAATGTTTTGTTACGTACAAGTTGCGATATTTTTTATGGACTTAACATACTTTTTTACCTTCATGAGGTTTATTTAATGGATTCAATTTTATCAAAGAAAATGCGCAAAATTAAATTGTGTTTTAAAAAGTTTGGTTTTCTGAAAGAATCTATCCAAACCGTTTAAGATAGAAGCATGTTCAAAGACTCATTTTATCAAAAATTTTGTAGTCTACAATTTCTGTATTTTGAATAACTTCTTCCACCCATAGCACCTCAAGTTAATTCTCAGCTTGTTTGTTTTTGTTTCTTGTTGTTGTCAGCTCGTGTGGACTTCGGTCAAGTGTTTACATGCACCTGTGAGAAGGGGTATAGCAGATATCAAATCAAATCCTCCAGCGTATCAGTTGCTGTTTAGTTTCCTTTCTGAGTAATAGTGTGGTGTCGTCCTCTGTGTGTTAAGATTCTGTTGTGTGTGTTAAGATTCTCTGTTGAACAACATGGGAAGAAAGAAAAATGACATCATTCGGGGAGCTTTCGAATTCGACGGAACACAAAGCAAGTGCAAGAATTGTAATAAATCTCTTGCTGGCTCGTATTTAACAAATCTTCATCTTTAACAAAGCATCATCTTAACAAAGAGCACTCAGCTCTTTTCCACAAACTCATGGAAGAGTCTGAACTTGGTGACGATCCTGTCATTTACACCAAGAAAAGGAAAATTGTAATTGAGGTGAGTGAAGAAGAAGTTACGGATGCCTGTATAGATCTTATAACGGTTGAGGGTCGACCCCTTACCTTTCTTGACTCCTCTGCTTTTAGAATATTTTCTGAGCCAATTTTTAACGGCTTAAAAATGACCATGATCAATTCCCACTCGGTTTTGTCATTAATCGAACAAAAATACGAGTCAATAATAAAAAAAATCACTGGAATTTTTTCAAATAGGGTTTTATCCCTAAAAATTGACGCAGCTACGCGTCATGACCGACAGCTGTTTTGCGTCAACACGTAAATAGTTGGGTCTAAGTCTAAAAAAATTGAAGTCTTCACCCTAGGAGTGATTACTATGGACCGGAGGTTGACTGCGGAAAATCTACGTTGTGAGATTGAGAAAATTCTTAATAGGTTTGACATTAGTGTTAACCAGATATTTACTATCACGTCCGATAATGGCCGAAATATGATTAAGGCTACTGAAATTCTCCGGGACGGTGAAAATGAAAACTCTGAAGAAGAGGAAGATTTTCTGGGAGATGCTATTATTAAGTTGAAGTTGGGTACAGTGCAGTCTGTGCGCTGTGCTGCCCATACCTTGCAACTGGCAGTTCATAGTTTTCTCAACGACTCAGGGACCGATTATATAGTGAGAAAAGTGCGAGACTACATGAAAAATCTGAGGACTCCTACCCATCGCTTTGGCATCGCAGCATTAAATTTGAAGAGGCCTGTCATAGACATCCCGATTCGCTGGAACACCACTAGTGACATGCTAGCTTCATTCTTAGCGTTACGCCCATACTGGGCTGAACATTTCGAGATCGACGAAAGATTTGTAACACAGGTGGCTCTCATTGTAAAGATCTTGGAATCACCAAAAACGGCCACGTTGCAATTACAGCAACAGCAAATGTCTCTCGGAGATTTTGTTAAAATATGGTGGGAGCTTCGGTTGACAGTTGAAGAGATAAAAAGCGAACTTGCGAAACGACTCCTGACTTTTATAAATGAGAGGAAAAAATCTCTTCTGGATAACCCCGTTGTTCTGGCGGCGATATATTTAGATCCGAGAATTAGGAGGCTGTTCTCAAAGGAAAAGTTGGAGGGAATAAAAAAATTTTTAAAAACGTTAGCTTCTCAAATAATAAGTGTCAGGAGTTCTGCAGACGGCTCTGCTGCGACACGAACAGAAGAACATTTTCCGACATCTTCACAGCCAGAAGCTTCGTCGTCTGTGGTAAGGATGGATGAAGAATCGAACGACTCCCTGTTGAACAGGTTCTTGGATCGCATCAGGCCTTCAGAATCAGACGATTCGGACGAAGACCGCAATCCAGGAACCGCTCTTGGTGCGGCGATCATAGAAATCGAACAATACGAAAATAAGCGAATCGATTTGACGGCAGATATATTTCTTCATTGGTCAAATCTGAAATATAAATGGCCGTATCTTTCTGAAATAGCATTAACCATACACGCCGTACCTGCAACCCAGGTAACGGTCGAAAGAGCCTTTTCTGCTATCAAGTTCATATTGAATGATCTTCGGTACAGACTATCTCCTACTTATTTAGAGCAGATTACTATTCTGAAATTAAATTCTTCTTCCTAAGCTTATTTATTTAGTTAATTAGGTAATTACTTTTTCAAAGTTTGTTTTTTAGCAATCATACAGGTAGTTTATTTTTGTATGCAGAAGAAAACTTGATTAATTTAAACTTATAAATTCTGAACCATTACTTGTCTACATAACACCTTCATTATTAGGTGCCTACCTATTTTGAGGAAAAAGGTTTGTCTCAAAAAATGTTTTTCTTTCCAATACTGACCTTTTACGGATACCCATGGGGCCGGCCTCCATGGGTTATGTGGGATTCATCCTCCAGCTGCAGCTCCACGCCCCAAGTGGTTGACCGAGGTGTCCTCGATCCCCCACAAGGGACAACAAGCCACAGCTGGCCCTACACACTAGACTTCCGCCCGTCCGACCGAGGACGCTTCCCTTTAGACTGGATCGGAGCCCGGGTTCCGCCTAAGCATTTCACCGTGACCCCGATCGTCTTGCGCTCGCGCGCTCGCCTTCTGGTAGTCTCCTCAGCCAGAAATCCCTATCCCCCCTCCCCTCTACCCCATCCCCACCCTACCCCCTCCCCCAAACTCCTACCCCACCCAACCACCCTACCATATACCCTTCCCCCCATCCCTATGTCCCCGTCCCCAAGCCCCTCCAAGACCCCCCACCCCCCAAACCCCTACCCCATCCCATCCACCCTACCTTTCTCCCCCTTGGACCCCCCTTCCCCACCCTATTCCCCCCCGGCCTACCCTCCCAAACTCCTACCCCACCCATCCACCCTCCTTATCCCCTATTTCCCGTCCTACCCCCCCATATCTAACCCTGCTCATTCTGGATTGAGACCATGTGCTGATGATGCCCATGGTCTCGAGCCCCAATGAGCTCTCGCCTTCCTCTTCCTACCCCTTCGTCTCAGAGCAGCGCCTAGTGTCATGTACTACCCGAGATTGATGGGGTAGCATCCTCATTAGGCCTCCTTTGCCTCTCTCTTTCCGCCTCTTCTTTGGCGCGCATAACTGATTCAGCGAATCTTATTACCGCCTTCCACGATTCTTCCTTTCCTATCATTTTCCTCACAATTGTTGCAAATTGTAGATCTCCTCCTATTTGGTTAACTAGATCTTGCCTTTCATTCGTCCAGGCTATACATCTTTGAACCGTATGTTCGGCCGTGTCAACCTCCTCTTCGCAATGGGCACATATTGGTGTGTCTGCCTTACCGATTCTGTACAAATAGCTGTTAAAGCAGCCATGTCCCGTCACAATTTGCGTCAGATGGAACGTCAGGTGTCCTTTCTTCCTCTCAAGCCATTTAGCGAAGACAGGCATTATGGCATCTCTTGTCCTCGTTCCTGGGTTGTTTGGGTTACTGAGGTGCAATTCCCACTGTCTTTTCATGAGAAGGTCCTCGCTCTCCTTTATTTCTTTTTCTTCCTCGACGCTCCAGTCCTCACAATTTCGGAGATCTCGGATTCGCAAAAATATTCTCTTCCTTGCCGCTGCCATCAGATACAGCGGTACAATTCTGGAGAGTAGAGTGGCGGGATCGTATGATGTCGTTCTGTATGCCGCTATTACTCGTATCGCTAATGTCCTCCTAAAAGGCAACTGAGTCTTTTTGCTCGCTGTTAGGGCATCGCTCCATATCGGTGCGCCATATGTTAATATTGACGTAATGACGTTAGCGAATAGCTTTCTTTTGGCCTCCGATGGTCCTCTGAGATTGGGCATGATTCTGCCTAGGGATCGGAGTACCTTGTTCGGCTTTTTCTCTATATATACAAAATGGTCCTTACAGTTTAGACGACTATCTAGTATCACTCCTAAGTATTTGAGTGATTCGCCAACTTTGATAACCTCTCTTTCAACCATTACATCGGGTATCTTCTTCGGCTTGTCCTTATAGAAGATTGCAGCTTCGGTCTTATTCGCTGCCACCACCAAGCCGGAGTTCGTTAATCTTTCTAACCACCCTAGCCACCTGGATGTTTGCTTTAGTGGTCGCCGTTTCGATGTCTTGTGCCGTTGCTATCACCATTGTATCATCGGCGTAGCATGACAAGTAGCAACCCGGTTCTAGTCTCGCATTAAGTACATCATCGTACCCGATGTTCCACAAGACCGGCCCCAGCACGGATCCTTGCGGGACTCCGGCTGTGACCGACCTCTGTTTCGTCTCGCCTTCCTGTGTCTTGTATTCTATACATCGATCGTTCAGGTAGTCATCAATTATCCTGCATAAGTACTCAGGAAATCTCTTTCTTCTCATGGCGTTTCTTATAATCGGCCATGGTAGCGAATTGAACGCGTTTTCTATATCAAGTGCGACCGCTATGGCCACACCTCCATCCTGTATGCGCTCTTCAATGATCTCTTTCACTCTCATTAGTGCGTCACAGGTTGATCTCTTCTCTCTAAATCCGTATTGCACGTGAGATAGTTCTGCGTCCTGTTCGTCCTTCATCCAGCTTGTTATGCGCCTCACAAGCACCCGTTCAAAAATTTTGCCTACTTCATTGAGTAGGCAAATGGGTCTTGCTTTAAGTGGGCCGGATTCACTTGCTTGAGCTTTAGGTATCAGTACTAAGCGCGCCGTCTTCCAGTTCCTCGGGAATTTGCCGTCACGTAGGCACATATTAAAATATTGTGTCAATCTGAAGATCATTTGTTCTGGTATGGCCTTCCAAACTATCGCCTTGACTCCATCGAGTCCTGGGGCTACGCTGCTGCCGCCGCATTCCTTGATGGACTCCTTGACCTCTCTTAGTCCCACCTGGTCCTCTTCGTTCCACTCAAAATCTTCCCACTCTTCTTCTGGGTCGTGTGTTTGACCCATCGGGAACAGTTTGTCTAGGAGATCATTAAGTTCTCTTTCTTGGAGCATTTCGGTAAGTCCCGGTGTGGATCTCCTCAACTTACCCAGCACCACCTTATACGGCAGGCCCCATGGGTCGGATTCCACTATTTCGACGAGTTCTTGTCACGCTTCAGATTTGGCTTTATTTATCTCTTTGCGTAGGGCACTTCTTGATGCCTTGTATACTTTTTCTCGGCTCGCCGTTTCTTCAGGCTGGTTCCATTTTTTACTTCTAGTCCAGACCCTTCTACTCTTGTTACACTCGGATCGTAAGTGTGCAATGTGTTCGTTCCACCAATATGCTTTTTTCTTGGGCTGAGCCTTTTTGCATTTGGGTGTCGAGGCGTCACATGCTTCCCGCATTACTCTCTCGATCCATTTATATCCTCCGTCGGTACTGCCTCCTCTTCTGACATGCCAACAGAGCATGCTTAGCGAAGTTTGCAGCATTTCGATGTCCATTTTCGCAAAGTTCCACTTTCTATCGTGCTTACTTTTGCACTTTAGTGGTGGCTCCTTGCCGATCTCAAATACCACGTATCGATGATCCGAGAGGTTTTCGATATCAGTTTCCACTTTCCAATTGTAAATGCTCTCTATTAGATCCACCGTAGTCCACGTAAGATCTACTACCGAGGTGCCTTGTTGCCTTACACACGTAGGTACGTTGCCGATGTTCGCAAGTCTTAAGTCTAGTTCAGCCACCCATTCTTCTATCAATTCTCCCCTCCTATTGGTGTACGGGGAGCCCCACTGGATAGATTTCCCATTGAAATCTCCAACTATGAGGTTTTTACCTATTTGCTGAACCGTTTCTCCTATTTCGTCCAAGGCTTCTAGGTACTCTCCGTGATCAATATTTGGAGATATGTAACACGATATAAAGTTTATATCATTACATTTGACTGCGACAAAGTTTTCGCCTTTACCTATCAATGTACAGACCTTTTTTAGGTGTTCTGGTCTCCAATGTATCGCTGCTCTCCGGTTGTTGCTGGCAAATCACAGCTGTGAGTCCGGTATGTGCCTGGGCTCTGATATTAGGCAGATACCTATTCCGACTTCCGCTATATGTTGAGACATCATATCCTGGGCTTCCCAGCTATGATTTACATTGCATTGCAATGTCTTAAACATTTTGAGCGACAAATGGAGCCACTACTCTCCGATCCGGCTCTTGTTGAGTTTCCTTTTGTGTGTTGTCTCTCCTTATATCTTGATCTATACTGCATCTGTTGGATCCAACTCTATGATTAGAGTTTAATCGTTCTAGATTTAGGCTCCTCTTCAAATTCTGTTTCTTTCACTTTACTACTTTCATTCCTCGGAGGCACTATTTGTATGTTTTCCTTGACACGTGGTAGCTGCCTAGCTTTTTCTTTCTTAGGATCTCCAGATCCTACAGTTTTCGCGATTTCACTGTACATATTCTTCTTAGCTTTTCTTTCCTCTGCTTTCGCTTGTACCATTTCCCTCTTCTTTCTCACAAGCGTTGCTATTTGTATATCTATTTCTCTCCTCTGAGATATGTCATCTGCTACCGAGTCGTGCTCCGGTAGAGGTATTGAAACTCCTCTTATGGGTGGTCTCATCACCGGAGTTAGTGATCTATCTCGTTCTTTACTTGGTTCCTTAGCTATCCTTTGAGCCCTCGCTTGTGGGGAAGGAGATGGTGTACTTCCTCTCTTTATGATCTCTTTCTGTTTCTTTACTGTCTCTAGTTCTTCTTGCAGTTTCTTCACTTTTTTATTTACCGGCTCAATCTCCTTCTTATATTTGTTTTCTTCCTTCTTTTGATCCTGTAGCTCCTTGGTGATACTGGAGTAGCGGGCTCTCCAGAAACCTGGATCTCCTACAGCTTCTGCTTTGCTCACCAGGGTCCTCAGTGCGTTTCTTACGCCGATAATGTGGTTCTTCATTTTACCACTTAGGGCACCTTGCAGTCTACCTGATTTGACTAAGTCTATCGTACTAAGTCTATTTCTTCTATCCATTCCATGGCTACTGTGCCAATACCAGCCGCCGTCATATTGTGGAACTCCGTTGTACCGTATTTCTCAGGAGTACCTCTGAGAATGTCCATAAGTTCCGGTGTATCTAATTGTCTCGCTCTATTCTTTCTCTTGGCTGGTCTTCCCGGACCTCGCTTGGACTTGACAGTTCCTTTGTCATCCCTATCGGAGCACTGTGAACTCTCCACGTCACCGGAGTTGCCTTCTTCCTTCACTGTCTTTTCAGACAGAATCTTTGAGTCTACCTGATCTTCGGTAGCTTCGCCTTCAGTATCCGATTGGATCCTGGCCCTCGTTCCCCGTCTTGTATTATAGCTGGGGCGGTGGATTTCCTGGTCTTCCGATCCCGAGTCCGACTCTTTCTTTCTCTTGTTTGAGACTTCAGGCATCGTCTCCATCGCCTCTGCTCCAGTATCTGGTGGTAGCTGTACCGGAATATCGCCTTCCCTCATCTCCATAATGGCAATGATGCCACCCACATCTACTATATTCTTCGCAGTAGCTACTTCCGGTGAGGAGCCCGCGGTGCACTCCCCACTTGGCCCATCGTTCGATAACGACAAAGTTCCACCTGAGACAATAATGGAATCTTCGCCGATCACTGGGGCTCCGAGTACCCCTGTGATGGTAAGGTTATCTTCTGTCTTGTTGTGCTCCATCATGTTTTTTGGTTTGGTTTTTTTGATTGGTGTCCTTCCAAAGGTGGTGAGCCGAAGCCCTTTTGGCCCCACCGAGCCCATACATGCACACATCCACATTCACACACACACACACACACACACACACACACACACACACACACACACACACACACACACACACGGAGCGAACTCCAAATGCATGGAGGGAGGACAGCGCCACAGGCGCCGTGCAATGTCCATCCCCTAACGGTGCCATGCCACCGGGCGTGTGTAGTCGCCTTGTTCAAGGTCGCCATCCTCTACCACATACGAGCCGAAGCTCTGTGGGGTAGTGGGCCCCGTTCTCCCAACGTGGGAGGGCTCCCCGAGACTGGGGAGACTCCCCAGAACTCGAGGAGCTGATGTACCCGATGTAATTCGGGTACGGGATGCTGTTAGCACCCCTTGCAAGACTATCCTCTTGCAAAGGGTGAGCCCTCTCGCCACGGCAAGGTCACATCCCACGAGAGGGTTCCAATACTGACCAATAGTGACCTAATGGAATTTTATTTTTATGAGTTACCTACGTCAATTACAGAGAGCAAGTTTTTTTTCGTTATAAACATATATTTTTATTTAAGTAATAAAGTTCTGATTTAATCTATGTATTATTTTATGTTCATTATGTTTTGTAGAGTTATGAAGTTACATTGTTCTTGATAGATTTTTCAAATAAAGATTTTTTTAAACATCATTTTTTCAGGATTTCTGTTATGTTTTCTCAAATCAATGGTACAATCAACGTTTTCAATACTATAAGATTTGACTGGGATTAATTTGGAAACAATCTTCAGGGTGTCCCATTTTAAAAGTTCCACCCTCATAACTTTTCAGGATGAACATTTGAAGGAAAACGACTCGAATAAAAGTTGTAGAGAACAAAGAGGGCTATCTAATAGTGACCTTGGATTTGACATTAAAGGTCATTTTCAAGATCATTTGAAGGTCAACTTTCGTTTTTTAAATGGGAACACTTATTTATGATCCCGGATTCTGAAAGAGTGGAAAATTTTACATTAGAGTTGTAAGGGGTCAAATTGACCCTAGGGTCATCTAAAGGTCAAATATCTCTCCCGTACTTCCCAGGTTGATATCTTGTCATGATAGCGATATATCGAAAGAATGACCTCCATAAAAATTGTCGAGGTCATCGGAGGCCACCACCTGGTGACCTTGAATTGTACCTTGACCCTCATTTTCAAAGTGTGAGAAAAATAAGACAAAGGTAATAACTCAAAATCCGGTTCAAAAAGTTACTAACTCAGAATCCCAGAATCCTCAGAAGTTTTCTTAAATTTTAATAATTTCTGGAAATTTTGAAAATTATTTGAAATTTATTGTTACGTCCAGACTCAAGGAAGGAAGAGTCGAAAGGAAGGACGTAACTAAATTTATCTCGAACGACGGCAGACAATCCGTCTGTTCGACCCGAACGAACGTCTGGGCCCAAATAGGTCAACGACCGCAAGGGTCGCTCTTACTCTATTTAAAGGGCAGTTCGCTCGGTGGTCCCTTTTCGGCAAGAGAATTTAATCTCTTTTGCGCAGGATGGGACCTTGTGCGATCTTGGTTTGCGGGAATGAGTGGGAACGGGTTATAAATTAAAGAGTATTAGGCTTCATATTAAAACAATTAATTTATTTTACTCTTAAAGAACGAGAAAAAAAGAATTAAATTCATAAGAATCATATTATACTTATTGTACATTATTATACATTGTTATTCTTATTATTATTTGTTCTAATTTTGTGTACTTCTCTTAGTCGAGGAAAGAAAAAAATGATTTGATGCTCGTGTGTATGAGTGAGTGATTGTGTATAAATCGCGGGTGATACATAGATACGGAGGTCGTCAATCGAGACAACGAGGGAAAGTGTTATTGTTTAAATTTTAGGGTCCCGATTGGTGGTTACAATAATTTAAACGCTAATAGATATATAATTTTGTGTCCATGTTTGTGCGTGTGAGAGAGAATGCTAGGTTGTGAGAGAGAATGCTAGGTTATGAGAGTTCGGTAATTATGGCGGTGGAGGGGGGATAGGTTCATAGGAGAAGGTGTGCAGGGACGGCTAAAGGATATCTGCGTCCGGGAACATACCAGGGGATGATGTTATTCCTATCAGTGGTCTCTAGAAATTCGCGTAAGGCCTCGTGGTCTACGGGGCCTGGACCAATTGTGAAAGCTCCCTCAGGGACTTCTCGTATCCCTGGGAGCTGGTTTATCAACCAAGCTCTAAATTGCTCGCATGAGAGCTTGGCAGGCGATTCTGATTCCTCGGAATCGTCGTCGCCGATATCTATTACTTCAAACCCTTCCGGATGTTCCCTATTTACAGAGGACGTTGGGGATGAGGGAGGAGAATCCTCGAGGATGATTGTTGAGGGAGCCGGAGACGGAGATCTAGGTGGATCAGGGCGTTTGGGAGAAGCAGGGGGAAGAAAGGGAAAAGGGCTCCGCGGAGAATCGGCGTCCTCAGAGGAAACAGAGGAGTGAGGGGAAGGGGACCGCTGAGGTATAGCGGGTTCGGGAAAAAGAGGAGAAGGAGTTCGCGGAGAATCGAAAAGTTCTGCAGAAGCAGAGGTAGCGGGAGACGGCGTCAGCGGGGTTTCTATACGTTCGGGTGAGGAAATAGGAGAGACCGTAGGGTGATATGTGTTAGTTGTCTCTGTGTGAATCCGTGTGTTAATTTTTCCTAGGGAGCCGAAGGTTTCGCCCGCAGCCAGACTCCGTGCCAACGCTTTCCTTAACCGCCTATTACGCCGGTTTCGCGCCAATTTAGCAGCGGTTCGCGAGGGTCGTCTCCTTGGATTTTCCACTACGAGAGCGAACAATAAAATAACCGGACAAGAAGAGTTTTTACTGAAAAAATAACTCTGGGAGTTCTTGTAAGAGAAAGGAAAGGGGATATATATATTTATTTTTATATAATTTTGATATTTTAGTTATTTAATAATTTAGTTAGTTATTTTATTACTTATTTGTTCGTTCGTTCGTTCGTTCGTTCGTTCGAGAGAGAGAGAGAGAGAGAGAGAGAGAATGGAAGAAATCACGGATTGCTCCGCTATCACGGGAAATCCGGAGTGATTTCAGAAGACAAGGGGGATGATAGAAATCACGGATTGCTCCGCTATCGCGGGAAATCCAGAGTGATTTCGAGAGAGAGAGAGAGAGAGAGAGAGAGAGAAGATGGAAGAAATCACGGATTGCTCCGCTATCGCGGGAAATCCGGAGTGATTTCAAAAGATAAGGGGATGATAGAAATCACGGATTGCTCCGCTATCGCGGGAAATCCAGAGTGATTTCAAGAGAGAGAGAAGATGGAAGAAATTACGGATTGCTCCGCTATCGCGGGAAATCCGGAGTGATTTCAAAAGATAAGGGGATGATAGAAATCACGGATTGCTCCGCTATCGCGGGAAATCCGAAGTGATTTCAAGAGAGAGAGAGAGAATGGAGGAAATCACGGATTGCTCCGCTATCGCGGAAAATCCGAAGTGATTTCAAGAGAGAGAGAGAGAGAGAGAGAAGTACTCTGCGTTGATACCACTGCTT
>NW_028141170.1:15400531-15462139 GCF_030444845.1 Prenolepis imparis
AGCAGTGGTATCAACGCAGAGTACTGATAACAATTGAATCTATCTAAAATGAGTGAGACATAATCCTCCGGAATACACAACAGAATATCATCAACGTAACGGTAATAAAACGGAACCCCGACATTCAGTGTGTTAAGTATTGATGTCTCCAAATCCTGCATGACGATATCAGCCAAGATGGGAGATAACGGAGATCCCATAGGCATACCATGGATTTGCTTATAAACTGTGTTATTAAATGTAAAAAACGTTGAGGATAAAATGAATTTGATAGTCAAGATAAACTCATTTTTGTTAATGTTAGTGTGTTTTTCTATGTGTTCCCATCTTCTGCTGATACCCTCAATTACAAGATCCATAGGTAGATTTGTGAACAGCGACATTACATCTAAAGATATTATAGTCTCAGAATCATTTAAACAATTTAAACAAATAAAGTTTATCGTGACTATCAAATTCATTTTATCCTCAACGTTTTTTACATTTAATAACACAGTTTATAAGCAAATCCATGGTATGCCTATGGGATCTCCGTTATCTCCCATCTTGGCTGATATCGTCATGCAGGATTTGGAGACATCAATACTTAACACACTGAATGTCGGGGTTCCGTTTTATTACCGTTACGTTGATGATATTCTGTTGTGTATTCCGGAGGATTATGTCTCACTCATTTTAGATAGATTCAATTGTTATCACAATAGATTAAAATTTACGCTGGAGCGAGAGGATAACCGATGCATAAGTTTCTTAGATTTATCAATCAAAATAATTAATAACGTGATACATATTGATTGGTTTCAAAAAAAGACGTTTTCGGGGAGACTTCTCTCGTTTCATTCTAACCATCCTAGACGTCATAAGACAGGCATTATTTATAACTTAGTAGACCGAGCTCTGTTATTATCTCATCCGATGTTTCACAAAAAGAATTTAGAATTAGTCATAAATATTTTAATAAACAACGGCTATCTTCTCGATCTAACATTCTCAGAAATCAACCGTAGAATTAAATATATCATTGCTAATGAATCTAATACAATAGCAAAAAACAACACAGCGAGGGGTGACAACGTCTGTAATGATAGAGACCAAAAATTTATTGCTATTCCGTACGTGGAAAGAATTTCTGATCTAATAGCCTCCGAACTTAAAAAATCCAATGTAAAAGTGGGATACAGAATTTTAAAAAAATTGGACGGAATCATTAAGACGCAGAAAGACAAGGATGAAATTCAGAATAATGCTGGCGTTATTTACAAAATAAGATGCAATAATTGTGATGCAACTTACATAGGACAGACAAAACGACAATTACACACAAGATTAAATGAACATAAGAATAACATAAAATTGGATTCTGCGAGACATTCGGTTGTCTCGGAACACATTGTGAATTTAACACATACATTCGATTGGGGCAATACCAAAATTCTAGACCATGAAAGAAATTATCATAAAAGATTAATTTCAGAAATGTTATACATTAAAGAGCAAAAGAACAGTATTAATTTAAAAAAAGACACCGAACTTCTTGACAGTTCTTATTTTGATGTTTTATCTAAATTGTCTGAGTCTTCATAACATAGAAATATATATAATAACCTTGTAATAACTAAATAAATATTAGTTGGCGTTGTCCCTTAGACTTATCATCATGCTCTATAACAGTTACGTTACACAAGAACAATTATAATGAGGATAATAATCGCGAGTTTCTCTTGACTTGACACTCTTGTAAGTACTGTCGCTTTATTTTAAAATTAAAAAAAGATATGTCTGTAAATTGTTTTCTAGAGTTACATGTCACATTATTTCTACAGCACATGTTTAACACACTGACGAATATGGGATCATAAAATTAGACGTTATTCAAAATGTGACATCGAGAAAAACCTGATTGTCGGTTTTATGCGTTTACCAGCGATAAAATTAGATCTATCAGCGTCCGGTTTCAGTTGAATATTTGTTACCTAATATAACCATGTACGTGTCACGTTGCGATATATTCAACATTTATAGTAATTTGTTAATTAATCTAGCAGTTAGATATAGTCTCTTTATAAACAAATTTTAATTTGTCATTTTCAAGGTAATAATATGTAATTAAGAGTAGTTTTATACCGCCAGTGGAGAAATTAAATAAATGTATATATATTTTTCGACGAAACTGGCAAATTGATCTTTATTAACTTGTTGTCATACAGACGACGTTTCGACCTTTGGTTCAGGTCCTTTTCAAGTCTCTAATTACAATATAATAAAATTAAAATTAAAATTGTACACTTAATAAAACAAAAATCTTACTTAAGGACATTGTAAATGATAATATTCATGATAATATTCATGAATGATAATATTCATGAAAAAAAGAGGTATTTTTAAACGACCTTAATAATATTGCTATAAACAGGATTTAGATTTTCTGTATCTTTCTGTAGGTTGATTGTGTTTTCATATTTTTTAATAAAAAACATTTCAGCAATTTCTCTCTTTCTTGTATGTTTCTCGCAATGTAAAATATTAGGCGTTGTCCATTTAAAATCATGCATTAATTCAGCCCTATGTTTGCTAATTACATTATGATTGCTAACATGCATTTTAATATTTTTTATGTGTTCTTTAATTCGGGTGTCTAAATGTCTTTTCGTCTGTCCTATGTAAGTTGCGTCACAATCTTTACAATCAATCTTATATACTATTTCAGTGCTGTTCAATTTAGAAAGTCTATCTTTTCCTCGCTTAATTACTCTATCAAGTTTTTTTGGTATAGTGTGAATTACGTTCAAACCTGTCTTTTTCTTGATTGATCGACTGATATTCTCACTTATGTTCTTAATGTAGGGTAATACCAAGTAAGAAGAATTATCGAATTCTTTAATATTACTATTATTATTATCAACGGTATTCAGATTATTTTTCCGATCAATTAACGTGCATACTCTCTTGGAAACATAACGGTCCACCATGTGTGGGGGGAAGCAATTATTAATTAAAATTTTTTTCACAATGCCAATGTTATTGTTATGAAACTGGTCATCAGATAATAAGATCGCGTGATCCACAAGATTGTTAATAGTATTAATTTTATACTTAAGTGGGTGATTCGAATAATAATTTAAATATCTGCCCGAGCATGTGGGCTTTTGGTACCAATTTGTTAGGAGTCTACCCCCACACCTAATAACCCCCGTGTCCAAGAAACTAATCATATTATTTACTTCCATTTCATAAGTAAATTGCAGTCGTTCATGATAGCTGTTAAACGTAATCACCAAGTTATCAATTTTTGTCCGTGGTACAATAGTAAAAATATCATCAACAAATCTATAAAAAATGCGAATATCAAAATCTAGTAGGTTTAAACAATGAGTTTCCAAGTCATCCATAACCAAATCTGCTAAAATCGGTGACAACGGAGATCCCATTGGTAATAATATGTCTTAAGTTTTTGTATTGAAAAAGACAGTTGTATTGTCGAAACGTTTACATGTTTTTTTAATAACTTAATTTATTCCTTAATAAAGAATCTGTTTAACATCTTGATTATTCGGCTCGCAAGTTGGCCTATTATTGATTGTTTGACTAATATAATTACTGTCATTCGGCAACGCGTGATCTTCATCAGACGACTCGTCTAATATTGCCTCGAAATTATTATTTTCCATTTTTACACATTACTACACAATTTTGACACAAGAAAGTAACTGCTACACTTTTTCAACCGAGCTATGCGCTTTCAAATCACATACTATGGTTTGACTCGACAGCAGTCCTCATTATATTTCATCTAATCCTTTCTTCCTCTCTTCATGTTTATGATTGATTGTTTAATTACATCTCGAAAAGATGATCTCCCCTTTTATCGAGTTATCGCTTTTGACACAAAGCGGTCGGACATCGGCGCTCATTTTTGTTTATAAAAGTTCAAGCGGCCGGACATCGGCGCTCTCTAAACAATGAGAAAGAATCCCGCTTATGGGGAGGGGGAAGGTACCGCAAAGGCTGCCGAATATCGGCGCGTGATGCAACACGGTCTTTTACCGCGAAAACACATGTCCTGACGTGTTTGTCGCGATAAGCGTGGCACCCAAGATCCCCATCCCTCAGATAAAATCATAGTAATATCTGTTTATGAGCTGCCGGACATCGGCGCGTAATACAATACGCTGTTATGTTTATACCCGCGAAAAAACAAAACGCGATAAGCGTCCCCCACACAGCGATAAGCGCCCCCGCCCCGCGTGACGTCATCCCCCTCGCCACCGAGATCCCCCCCGCCCCGGCGGCCGTCAGACCCCCTCGCCGCGGAGAACCCCCCGCCCCGCGCCCCCCTCGGAGCCCCGTGGGTTAGAACTCTCATAGTATCCCTACTTAAGTCAAAGATTATTTACTTTCAAACGTCTAAATCACCACCGCTTTGCTAAATTTGAACAAAAGGTGTTTGCGAATCGCTGACAAAAGGTGTTTGCGTTGCGCGCTCCAGTGTTTTGTGTTTTTTGTCGCCTTCGACAAACATCACTCCAAGTGCTTCCCGCGGTTTGTTAGCACCTCTCTTGGCCGCTTCTGATTGGCAAACCTCGATCGTCTGAGCGATGCTACCAATCAGGCGCCTTTTTAGGACACCGCGAATTTGGGGTCTTGAGACGCGAGCGGAGCTTTAGCCTCAGTGCGAGAGGAGAGTCTTTAGAGACAGTATCGCTAATTATCGAACGAGTATTGAGCGCGTCTAGTGATTAGTCCGTCATCGTCCGAGAATAAAGTATATTCTGAATAACTAACAAGACTGTGTTTATGCACTCAACCTGACTCTCAATCCGGCTAATAAAAATTTCGTTACGGTGTCCGCGCTGGTATCGAAGGTCACGCGGACATTGTTTGGTCCTTCGATCCGGATCTTTTTCGAGTGTCTCGCGAGTGAACTCGCAGATCAAAAGAAACGTTGTTTCTCGTGCCGACGGACAGTGAATCGATAGTGAACCACGTCATTACAGTGGACACTTTATCAGTCTCTCTCTCTCTCGCTACCGATTATAACGAGATCGATTGTCTCGCGACTCTCTCCGTCGTGCGTCCACTGTCTCTCGCACGCGAAAGCCGCTCTCTGACGCTACTCCCTCCGGCTTGCGTCGACCATCTCGCTCGCTCACGGAAGCCTCTCTCGCTAACAGGTGCTACGCCCACGTGAGGATCACGTGCACCGCTGCATCCCCGACGTACTGCAATACGCTCGTGACTGTACAAAGACGATTTGAAGACAAGTCGAAATTACAAGGGATCGATTTTTTTTGGAGTGACTCGCGGGGAAATACCCGCGCAAAGTAGTGTATCGTCGCGCTCTCTCGCCCGCTAACTCCCACGCCTGTATTGATACGTGCGGAGCCCGAGTCAATCGAGACCCAGCGAAGCTTGTGCGGTCCGAATTTCGATGCGATCTCGTGAGGATAGAAAAGGCCGAGCTATTCGAAGACAATCATGTCTAGCGATCTGAGTCAATTTATTGTTGAACAAACAAATACGATCGCCTTGCTCAAGCGCGTCTTAATCAATTTCAAGAAGCTTGCCAAAGTCAACGTTACTGTTCCCAAAACGCAAGGTCGCCTGTCAGATTTAAAGGAACTCTGGAACAAAGTTCAAACGCTGAATAAAAGGATCTGCTGTTTAGCTACCGCGGACGAAAGAAAGGACAACCCCTACTTCGTCAAGGATGAATTCTACGAGGCTGAGGGCGTCTACATCGAGACAGCGGACCATTTACACGAAACGATAAGTAGACTGAATAAAGTCGATCAGGAATTATGTAATCATAGCACGGACTCTTCTTTCCGCGACGCGCATAGTCATACTTCAGCTACCGCGTATTTCATTACCAAAATTTTCGGGTAATATTTAGAGTGGGAGACTTTTCGCAATGCGTTCGAGTCGCTTGTCGCAAATAACGACGTACTATCAAACACTCAGAAATTTCATTATCTGAAATCAAGCCTGAGTGGCGATGCCGCTTTATTAATTGCTAATTTGAAGATTTCCGATGCCAATTATGAATCCGCGTGGCAATTGTTGACGAACGAATATGACGACAAGCAAGCTCTTGTACACGCGCAAGATATTCGAACGAATCATAGCCGACCGACTCGTCAGGCAGATGAGGGAAGTGGGGCCTGACCTCCACGAGGACCAGTTCGGATTCCGCGAACATAAGTCTACGACGGACGCGATTTTGCGCGTCCGTTCGTTCGCGGAATCCGAGACTGAAGAGGACAGGGTGGTGGTTGGTGTATCACTTGATATCACCAACGCCTTCAACACCCTGCCCTGGGGAAAGGTGAGGGGCGCCCTCGAAGAACACGGCGCCCCTCAATATCTCGTGGAGATCGTCAGGGCCTATTTCCGAGACCGTGGCCTTGAGTACCGGGATAAAACCGGTGCTCAATGCGGAAGGAAAGTGTCGTGCGGTGTCCCACAGGGGTCAATACTGGGTCCCCTGCTGTGGGACATCACGTACGACCAAGTGCTCCGTTCTGCCCTCCCCCCGGCTGCCGTGTCGTCTGCTACGCAGATGACACAATGGTTCTGGCCGGGGGAAACGACTGGGGGGAAGCTAAAGGGAAGGCGAACCTTGCGGTGGCCTGCGTGGTGCGTGCCATAAAGGAGTTGGGCCTTAAGGTGGCTCCCCATAAAACGGAGGCCATCTATTTTCACGATGGCTCCCAGGGGAAGCCACCAAAGGTTCAAATTATCGTGGACGGCATCCCCGTCCAGCTGGGGCCAAGCATTAAATATTTGGGGCTCCGGCTGGACGGTAATTGGCGCTTCGACGAGCACTTCGGTCGTCTGGCAGATAAGGCCAATGGGGTAGCGGCGGCATTTAGCCGCCTGCTGCTCAATCTTGGCAGGCCGGACGACCGGGTGCGAAAGCTGTATGCGGCAGTAATGAATTCGGTGACCCTATATGGGTCACCGGTGTGGGCGGACGAGGCGGTGGCCAGGAAACGTATCTGGGATATATTACGCCGGATACAAAGAAGAGTGGCCATCCGCGTCGTCCGCGGATATAGAACTGTGTCGCATGCAGCGGCCTCGGCCCTTGCGGGACTACCTCCCATGGAGCTCTAGGCGTGCGCCTACAAGAGGGCGTACGCAAGAATAAAGGAGCTCCGTGGGATGAGGTACAAAATAACGGAGAGGGTCCGAGGCGTAGTCGGAGCGCAAGCCCGACGACGCATGATAGAGGAATGGGGGGAGTATCTAAGACACATCCCCCCATCCAATTCGGGAAGGAGAGTCGGGGCCATGGGGCCTGTCCTGGAGGAGTGGATGGACAGACCCCATGGCTGGATGTCGTACCACGTGACGCAGGTGTTCGCCGGACATGGATGTTTCGGCGAATACCTGTGTCGAATTGGGAAGGAGCGCACCACGCAGTGTCACCACTGTGATGAGGACACGGCGCAGCACACGCTGGAGTTCTGCCCAGCGTGGGCAGAAGAGCGCCGTGTCCTCATCCAGAAGACTGGCGAGGATCTATCGCTCCCGGCCATCGTTGCAAAGATGGCCGGGAGCGAGGAAGTATGGGAGGCGACTCCCTCTCTCCCCTGAATCCCGGGAGGAGAGGGACGACCCCTCCTGGCTGCCTAGGCGAGGAAACCGCTGTGGTGGGGGCCGGGGGGGGGAGAGCCCGTGACGAGCCGGGAGATGGCGGCGGGGGAAGGGGAAGAATACGGAGCCCCCAACCCCGTCGACACCAGCAGCGAGCCCCCCGTGACATTAACGGGGAACTTAGGTTCCCCGGGTCTCGCGGGGGGAGGGGCTCTCTATGAGAGGCGGCCAGTCACAACGGGATGTTGGGCGAGGGGCGCTGAGCCCCCCTCGCCCAAAGGAGATGAGGGAGGAGGCCCATCCGGGTGGAGTGGTTGAGCGGGGGGCGCTGTGCCCCCCCCCGCTTGACCGACAGAGGGAGGCCCCTTTGGGGCGGCAATGCAGTCCTGGGAGGGGGGCGGGGGCGGGTGCCACCCGGCTGGCGGCCGCACGGTGGAAGCTCTGCGGCCGGAAGTCGGGCGGCATCCGCCCCTGCCTCGGCCGAGTTCCTCCCCCCGGGGAGGGCCTCGGTGACGCCACCAGGCCGATGGTCGAATCCCGTCAAAGGGATGGAACCGCGGCCCGGGGGCAGGGGGGATCACAGGGGCTCAGTCACACCCGAGCCTCATTGCACGTGATCCCCCCGGGAAGGGACGCGGCAGGAGCGGCCCTCTCACCGGTGCCTCAGAGCGCCGGTGGGAGGGCACCACTGCCTGCGGGGGGTTCCCTCCCTTCTGGGGGGAATTCGATCAGGAGTAGGGCTCCCGGAGCGTTGGCCGAATCTCTCTCCCCTTTGGGAGGGAGAGGGAGCCTCGTTCCGGGAGCGGGGGGTGGCGGCCCGAGCGGGAGTACTCGAGCCGTGACCCCGCCCTCCAAACTTTTCGGGAGGGCGCGGCGTGGGGGTGGTGCCCCCCTGCGCCGCAACCGGGTTGGTTCCGCACGATGGCGGGGGAGAGTGTCTTTCTCTCGGGGAAGATGCTCTCCTGGAACAGGTAGGGCCAGGTGATGGCGGGAAGTGTTGCAACTGCTAGTTCCCCGCCATCACCGTAAGCGCCAGCGTAGGCACTCGCTGTGGTTTTAGTGCGGTAGCCCTTGGCTTCCACCGCCGATCCATGCGTGAATCGGCGATGGGGAACAAGGAGTCCCACATAACCCTCATCCCCTCCCCGGGGGGTGAGTGGTACCATGAGGTTTCCACAGCGATAAAAAAAAAGGGGGGCGACATCCGATGGTGACCTTGACTTTGACCTTGAGGTCAAATTTGAAGGTCATTTGAAGGTTAACTTTAAAATCTTAAATGAAAACCCCCATTTTTTATTTGACATTCTTGTAGTTGACATCGAGAGCTTTCCAAAACACTATAATTAAATGTTTTTTCTTTAAGTAATTTTCAAGTTATAAGGCTTGAAAGTTACAGTACCGCCGGGATTTGCATTACCCAAAATGTACCGCGCGGAGGTTGCCCAGTCGGATTTACACCTCTTTTGTGTTCGGAGAACGATCCAGCCAATGAAGGCAAGATCGGTAGTTGATCCAGCCAATGAAGGCAAGATCGGTGGTTGATCCAGGCAATGAAGGCAAGATCAGTGGTTGATTCAGTCAATGAAGGCAAGATCGGTGGTTGATCCAGCCAATGAAGGCAAGATCGGTGGTTGATCCAGCCAATGAAGGCAAGATCGGTGGTTGATCCAGACAATGAAGGCAAGATCGGTGGTTGATCCAGCCAATGAAGGCAAGATCGGTGGTTGATCCAGCCAATGAAGGCAAGATCGGTGGTTGATCCAGGCAATGAAGGGAAGATCAGTGGTTGATCCAGTCAATGAAGGCAAGATCGGTGATTGATCCATAGTAATAATTCAATTAATTAAATGTTCGAAGGTCGCACCGTTGACTTGTTGGCAGTACTGAATACGCCATTCAAAATGTCTAACAGTACGCAAGAGTACATTACGTGGAATATTGCACGCAGCTCGGATTCTTTCCTTCATGTCATCTCTTGTGGTCGGTGCATTCCGGTAAATTACATCTTTGAGGTAGTCCCGCAAATAAAAATCAAGCGATGTTAGATCGGGCGATCTTGCTGGCTATCTTACTGGACCGCCTCTGCCAATCCATCGATTACGAAAGGTATTATTGAGGAAAGCTTTGACCGTATTGGCATAATGAGGACCTGCGCCATCTTGTTGCAACCACATTCTCCTCCTTGTATCGAGGTCAACATCTTCAAGTAAACCCGGAAGATCGTCTCTCAACAACTGTAAATAATTTGCACCATTAACCATGGCATCAAAAAAATAAGGACCAATTAAATAGCCATTAACAATTCCACACCAGACAGTTAGGCTCCAACGATGCTTGTTTCAGGTGAATGATAATTAATTTCACACACTAATTTCGTTTATGTTTTTAACACTTTATTAATTGTATCTTATACTGGTATGTATCTTTATGTATTATAACCGATAAATTTTATTCAAGTTAATAATTATCGTTATTTTCGCGGAACTTCCCTCGGCACGATCTCCCGGAACATTCGGGCGCTCGAGCGTGCGGGTTAAATTACTGAAATCTATCTAACTGGAATGGGCGCCAGGCACGGGAGCCGTGCCGCTACTCCCTGGGACTCCGCGACGCGGTCGCCGCGTCCGTCTCGAATCCGGCACGCCCGATCCAATACCCGCTAAGAGATCGCGACGAGCCAAGGCGCGGCAGCTCGGCCGACAGCAGGGGTTCGGTTTGCGACAGCGCAAGAAGGAGAATAACGGGGCGACTTAGATGGGTTTTCATGAGTATATTTGCATAAATCAGAGAAAGTAATAAATAAGAAAGCGTATTAACGACATAGTATGAATAAAAAACAGAACCATATAAATTCAATATATCGTATTACGACAAACGGACAGTCGGTCGACAGCGGAGACCGGTGAACATAATTGGACAGAATAATATGATCCGCGTTGCATCGAAATTTTCACATACGGATGTCGGCGTATTAGAACTATGCGGAAGTCGCTCGCGCTGCCCGATAATTCGATACTATAAACGTACGGTCACGCGCCGGGACATTAATGTACCCGCGCCGCGCACGTGATCCGCTCCTTCGGCTACCCGCGTGAGTATCGAATCCGGGACTTCTCGCTCGCGCCGATTACCACCGAACTGAGGGTCAGGCCCTTTTCGTATGCCGCCCTTCGCACATTATACGATAACCAGTAACAAAATACCCGCGCTGCATACGACTTTACGAGCTCACCGATCTTATTAATTATACCCGACAGCTAACGAGAAACGTATACTCGCGATACACAAATGAATCGGACAAAATTTTCTATCGCCAAGCTCGGACTGTGGGCTCGCCGAAAAGAGAGAGATTTTCGCGTAATAAGGGGTTCGAGCGAGTCGTCCTCCGGTGGCCGTCACACAAGGCCTCCCGAGAATTTATGACGTGGCGTCGGCCGCCATTTCGGCAATTATTTCGGCAACTACTTTGACTCGGCTCTATTTCGCCGGTGCGACTCGCTCGAACAATCTACCTTCTAAATGGGTCGGGGATGGCGACGACGTCTCACCAGCTTCGTCCTCCGCAACGTCACTCTCGCTTTTATCTCTTTCTGCGCTTCCCTCTTTCTCGTCGTCAGGACCTCTACTCCCTCGCGCGTCTTGCCCGACAGTGACGAGTGGAAGTCTCGCCGGAGACACGCTGGCACCGTATCGCCGAACTAGGCCGCTCGGGGCGCTCCCGTAATCAGGGCCGTGAGGCGGCCCGGAGGATCCCCGCGGTCGTTGTGGCGACTCATCGCTTCCGCGCTCTTTTCTTTACGGGGTCGTTCCTCCATTCCCGTAGGATACGGGCGGGAAAATCTTGCGGCAGCTTACGGGGGCCCGCTTCCGGCCGCCTCGGACACCGGATGTCGTCCGCCGCGAGTCCTCAATCGATCGTGGATCGCATCCGGGTCCGGGCGCCGGGCATGCCATCGGGTCCCTTGCCGTAACTCCGTGGCGGGGCTCCTGCGCACTTCTCGCGCGGAGTGGCCTTCCCCTTTTCCTCAGCTCTCGATCCCTAGGGAAGAGGAGATGGATATTAATTTTACGCGGCATCTACTGTCCCGAAAAGTATTTACAGTCATGATAGTTTAATAGCGGTCTCACCGAGCGTGTTCCGTAAGGCGTGGCCTCCCCTCGTCCTGTTTCTTTCTTTTTGCCGCTTTTCCTCCGGATGAGATGTCGTCGCTTCTCCCTCGACCTTCGCTAATTTCGCCAACAGCTGCCGCAGCAATCGCAACAGCTACGGCAGCACGCAATCGCAACGCGCAGCGGCGGAATCGCGTCCGATTCCGCGCTCGAATCGCTCTCTCTCTTTCTTATCTTAGAGAGAGCAGAGGTCCCAAAATCACCCCCCCGGTCGGGTCTCGCGACCCTTGTGACGGACAATTTCACCAAATGAAAACTGTCACGTCACAGTATATATAAAAGAAAAATTAAGAAAAGTGAGGACTCGGCCTCGAATGCGGTACGAGATCTCGGTCTCGACTTAGAAGATTCGACTTCTTGACTCGAGACAATAGAATACTTGCTTCCTTACTCTACGAACTGCAGAAAATTTGTGTGTCGCGGTCACATCCTTACGAGATACGACCCCTATCGTGAGAGGGGTCATGTGATTATGTCGGTCGCGGATTGGCCGTCGGTGGTGGTACAAAGCTAACTTCGTCGAATCGTGACGTCGCGTGATCGCACGATTATCTCGAGTGGTGTTACAAAGGTATCGGTACGCGTTTGTATTTCGATAGCCTCGCTCGGCAAGGCTTTGTAGTGGGCCCACTCTTTGTCGTCGCGACAATGCTGGTTATCAATCTGCCCCATTCAATGAGGATTAACTGAACTCCAATAGTGACAATTATGTCTATTCATTATCCCAGTATTGTGAAAACTAGCTTCATCACTGAAAAGTACGTAATTAAAAAATTCGTTGTTTCGAATTTTTTGTGATGCCCACTGACAAAACAATAGCCGATCTCTGTGATCCTGCTCGATTAAGGCTTGGTTAAGAGTTATGTGGTAAGAATGATATCTCACGACTTTTAGATGTCTACCAGCAGTCGATTTCGGAATGCCCAGCGTACGTTGAATTTCACGCAAACTTACATGTGGGTTAAAATGCACCATCGCCACAACTGCTATAAAGTAAGGATTCATTACGTGATTATTGTTATCGTATCTTCTTCGTTGACGACGAAGATTTCCTCTCCGAATCCTAATTTCAATTTTGCGTATCCTAGAATGATCCGGGTATTGGCGTCGAGGGAATCGTCTACGATACAATGCTGCTGCTCTTCTGTAATTGCGCCGACATTTTCCTAAGATCAGAAGAATATCGACAATCTCGTTAGGCGAGTAATCAGGCATTTTTTCCGAATTCCGATTTTACGATCGAAAAAATCCAGGAATGTCTGAGAATGTCTCGAGATTGGGAACAAGTGAGAGATAAGTTACTTAAGATGAGATTCCGTATCTGCAACAGGCTACTTGAATAGGATTATTGGTTCAGGACACGTGACGTCTTTCATGCGAATGCCGAAGAAGTTGTCTAAGAGTCAGTATGTCAATTGCTATTGAGCTCCAGTTAATCCTCCTTGGATGAGGCAGATTGATAACTAACTTCTGAAAAATATCTCACCATTCGGCATTTTTTCGTCAAAATGGAAATAAGAAAAACAACTTCCAATGGTCTTGATCTTAACAAATGTTATCAAGATTATGATCTTGAACAATGTTCAAGAGGTTTTAGCCTTTGGTCGGTCGATCATCTTGGGTAATGCTAATGCCGGCGGTACTGTAACTTTCAAGCCTTATAACTCGAAAAGTACTTAATGAAAAAACATTTAATTATAGTTTTGGAAAGCTCTCGATGTCAGCTAGAAGAATGTCAAATAAAAAATGGAGGTTTCCATTTAAGATTTTAAAGTTAACCTTCAAATGACCTTCAAATTTGACCTCAAGGTCAAAGTCAAGGTCACCATCGGATGTCCCCCTCGAAATCCTACGATTGAAAGTCAAATGACAGAAGGAAAAAATTCAGAAACAAAAATTTTATTAATAAATCTCTAAATAAAAAAGACGGAATTTTTACATAGAAAAACATGTTGGAAGAGTTACCAAGTTTTTCTTGAATATCTTAAAAAATATTAGGAAAATAAAAAAATGCTTCAAATAAAAGTTGTTCAAATTAATTAGTAGAAAAAGATGTTATAATAAAAAATATGGATTTCCATTTAAAAAATTTATTCTCACCTTCACTTGACCTTGGAGACGCCGCCCAAGGTCATATGAATATTACTATGTTATGTCCCTCTCGAAACCCTACAACTTTTGTAGGAAACATTTTTCGATTTAATGCAGTGTTTCTGAGATATTTGAGTGGGTCCTTTAAAATGGGACACCCGGTATATATTGTCTCGCAAAAATTCAGTCCGAGAACGCGAAACGAATGGAACTTAAAACGTACCGCTTCGTCTTCCACTCTTCCGTCCTATCAAGAACTTTACGATTTTTTGACGCTCCGAATTTGCGGATTGACCGATCTTTCCGATTCGAGCTATAATTTAACGAATTTTCGCGGTAATAAATCTCGATCCTCTATACATAACGTGTCCGTGCTAAAGTGTGTAAACTGCACCGGCAATCATAATTTGTCCAAATGTGAAGACTTTCTTTCGAAATCAGTCGCACAGCGTAGCGCGATCGTCAAACAAAATAAACTTTGTTTCAATTGTGTCGAAAAATTCAATATGACGCATCCAAATGGCGGAAACTGAAGGCAATGGGAAGGTCTACCCAGCCAGTGAAGGCAAGATAGTGGTACTATACCCGACCAGTGAAGGCAAGATAGTGGTACTATACCCGACCTTAAAACGCTTTGTTAGCCAAAATAAAAAAACACGTGTTTAATATTTTTCGATGTACTACGTGTGTGCAAAGTTTCAAGAATATCGGCGAATGGCACTTGAATAGTGTTACTTGTCAGCTGGACGCGTCTATGCAACCACCTGCGACGGCCGTCGGCACGCAGCCAAAATCAAGCGATAACACAGTTAAAAGCGCAGTCGTTGCTAACCTACAGACCGTACAAACGCTAATCGAGCCCGCTCCTACGGTTTTACTTGCGACCGCGTGGGTAACGCTTCTCACATCGAAGGGTCGATTTTTTAAAGTAAAGAGCTTTACTGGATCAAGGATCCACTTTCAGCTTCATTTCCGAATCACTCAGTCAAACCATGCGGACAAAACGGCAACGCGCTAATCTTCAAATTCGCTGTTTTGGGGAACAGTATACGGACATCGCAAAGTCACGAATTTCTGTCAAGCTTTCGCCGTGTTCTAAATTCTCTCCGACGTTTCCGCTTACTGCATACGTATATCAACGAATAACTTCGTACGCAGCTTCACAAACTCGCTCGGTTGATTCGTGGTCCCATTTACGCGATCTGCCGCTTGCAGATCCGAATCCCACAAGCAATCATCCGATTCACTTATTAATAGGAGCCGATCTCTACGGTTCTTTGTTGTTAAACGACCTTCGTCAAGGTCCAATAGGCACGCCCACCGCACAGAGTACCTCACTCGGGTGGATATTATCCGGTCCGACCAGCGTAGATCGACGCACGAACGCGTACGCCTCGGTTTCGCATATCGCTGCGGACGCGGATACCAATTCTTTATTACAGAAATTTTGGGAAGACGAGAATGTCTTCCAATCGCTTCCTCTCATGGAGGAGGAGAAACAGTGCGAAGAACATTTCGCAACGACTCACTCTCGCTCGTCTCAGGGCCGCTACATCGTACGGCTTCCCTTCAAGAACGAACCTCCTATAGGAGAATTGCTATAGGAGAATCGCTCCACAATGCTCTCTCTCTTTATCATCGAACTGAACGAAGACTGCAACGCCGTCCAGATATTTGCGTTCCATATCACGACTTCTTACGCGAATATCAATCGCTTCACCATATGAAACTTGTCGAAGATGCGGACTCGACGTTTAAGCCCGTGTTCATTCCGCATCATGCCGTCTTGCGCGATTCGAGTAGTACTACGAAGTTACGTGTCGTATTCAACGCTTCGTGCAAAACTAGCAACGGAACTTCTCTAAACGAATTCTTATTAATCGGACCGAAATTACAAGCCGACCTCCCCGCACTAATTTTACGTTGGCGACAATGGTGTTACGTTTATATGGCCGATATAACAAAGATGTTTCGCCAAATTTTAGTTGATCCGCGTGATACTGAATTTCAAAGAATATTATGGCGTCCTAACAAAGAGTCAAAAATAAAACATTTTCGCCTTCTTACGGTTACATACGATCTCGCTCCTGCGCCTTATCTTGCGATACGGGTCCTCAAGCAACTCGCGAAAGACGACGGTCATGCCTTTCCGAAAGCAGCCGCTATTATCGAGAATTCACTCTACGTAGACGATACGCTATTCGGAGACGACGATCCCGTCGGATTACGCGACGCATGAAACCAATTGATCGAGTTGATGAAGCGCGGCGGATTTCAGCTCCGAAAATGGGCTTCTAATTTGCCAGAGCTGACATTCGATCCGATCAACTCCAGAAAATGTCGATCATTTTCTAGTAAATGACGATACATTAAAAGTCCTCGGACTGTCTTGGGTACCGAAAAACGATTCCTTTCGTTTTATAATTTGTTTTGAGCCTAAACCGACACCGACGAAACGCTCGATTTTATCGTTTATATCGAAGCTTTACGATCCACTCTCAGGTGGGCAGCTCCGGTCGTGATTACGGCAAAAATTTTATTACAAGAACTTTGGCTTCTCAAGGGCGATTAGGACGATCCTCTCACTCCAGATTTAAATAATCGTTGGCATGCGTATCATACCGATTTAACGCATCTTGAAAACGTTCGGATACCTCGATGGACCGGACAAAATAAAGAAAATCTCGGAGTCGAATTACACGGTTTCGCGGACGCGTCAAATCGCGCTTATGCCGCAGTAGTCTATTTGCGCGTATACCACTCCTTTGAAAGCTTTCAAATCAGTCTTCTAGCCGCAAAAACGAAGGTAGCTCTCATCAAAACTGTGAGTATTCCGCGGCTCGAACTTAATGCAGTAGTTCTTCTCTGTCGACTTTTAAAATGGACTCTCCATTCGTTGAATCTTTTTCATGTTCTAATCTATGGCTAGACAGACTCCACGATCACGTTGGCCTGGCTCCGGCAATATCTTTCCAAATTGAGCACTTATGTCGCCAATCGTATTTCGGAAGTACAAATCTCCTTGCCCACGATTCGATGGAATCATGTTCCTTCCCGACACAATCCCGCTGATTGCGCATCCCGCGGTCTATCCGCGACCGAACTCCTATCGCACGACCTTTGGTGGTCAGGTCCACCATGGCTACACCAATCCTCGAATTCATGATCCTGCTCCTCCCTTTGATACGCTTCAAGAAGAACAGTTGTCGGCCGAAATTCGTAAAGCCGCGATTCATCACCTCAATCGCGTTCAAGAGTGGGAGCTTCCTTTCGCATATTCTAGCTGGAACCGATTAATCCGAGTCACCGCTTATATCCGCCGATTCGTTGAGAATTTAAAACGCAAGAGAGATTCTCAAGCTCTAATACGGGAAGTTCTATCTGTCGGGGAACTTCGCGACGCCGCCAATTTCTGGTTTCAATCCGTTCAACGTCTATATTTTTCAGAGAAATTGCGAGCATTGACAAAAGGGTCTTCTCTCTCTCATACGAGTTCTCTGCGTACCCTCAATCCTTTCCGCGGAGACGATCATTTACTCCGCCTTGGCGGGCGGTTAAAAAATTCAGGTATGTGTTATTCCGAACAGCATCCGGTTATATTAGCGAAGCATCGAATATCAGAACTTCTCATCGATTTAACGCATAAAGCCACGCTTCATGGTGGCACTCAACTTACGTTGCGTTCACTTCGCCAACGTTATTGGATTCTTGGAGCTCGCAGTCTAGTCAAAACGCGTCTTCGACAATGCGTAACCTGCACTCGTCATGCCGCTATCGTGCCTACGCAACTAATGGGAGATCTTCCCTCTCCTCGCGTAACGCCATCTCCTCCGTTTTCTCATACCGGAGTCGACTATGCTGGACCGTTTAATATCACTCCCTTTGTGGGCCGCGGTCAAAAGGCCACAAAAAATTACGTTGCCTTATTTGGAGAGGATAGGAGAAACGGGAGTCTGGGTACTAATTGTGGAGATGAAGGAGGAAAAGGATAAGAAGGAGATGCTGAGAAGATGCGGGGAGATTCATGAGAGATGGGGAGTGTGGATCGACAAGGATTTGACGATGGAGGAGAGAAGTGCAAGGTGGAGGATAATGAAGAAGGCGAGGTTGGAGAGAAAAAGAGGGAGAACGGTGGAGATGACGAATAGGAGACTATGGATTGACAGCAAAGAATGGTTCTGGGACATGGAAGGAGAGAGATGGGTAGAGGAAAGGATGGAAGTGATGGAAAGGAAAGAGTAGTAAGGAAAGAAAGAGAAGGTAAAGTAAAAAAAATGAGAAGGGCGAAGGAAAGAGGAGGGTGAGAAGCCGGAGGAAGGGAGGAAGAAAGAAGAGAGAAAGCGGAGGGTCCACCGAAGGAAGTGGGGGACAGAGAAAGAACAAGAAGAGAGAGAAGAGGAAAGAAGGATGATCATAGAAGAGCTGAAAGATGAAAGAAGAAGAGGATAAAGAGATGGAGAGAAAGGAGGCAGCAAGAGAGACAGGATGACGAAGACAGGAGAAGGAGAGAGGACAAAGAAAGGGAAAGGAGATGGTGCAGATGGAGAGGAGAATAGAGGGAGAATTGTTTATGGTTATGTTTATATTTATGTTTTTTGATTTATATGTGAAGGTAAAGGAAAGGAAACTCGGAGAGGAAGGAGCATACGTTGAAGGAGACGGAATAAGACAGGAGAAAAGAGAGAAGGAAGGATGAGTCTGGATGAGAGGAGAGAAGGAGGAGAGAAGATGGAATAGTTCTGTATTTGAACTCTGGGGTGTTATAGATATTGTGAGGTCGCAAATGGCCAGGTACGGGGAGAGTGAGAAGGATGTAAAAGGTTGGGAAACGCTCCTTGGAAAAGCGCCTTTATAACCCTGCGGGGAATAAATATCCATTATCTATCTATCTATAAGAGAAAAATATCATAGCAAATTATAATAAAAGAAAAATTGAATATAAAAGAAAATATAATTAAAGACTAGAATAATACTAAAGAAAAGAATATAATCACAAGAGATACGGCAACAGACACAGTAAACCAAAAATTAATATAAGCGACAATACTTCGGCATATCGAGAAAAGAAATTATAATTGCGACAAGCTCAAGTCCGAAATCAGTGCGTCAATAAAGTAGAAGAATACTTTACGGCATAACAGTCGCGACAAGACAGATAGTCGATAAAGATCCAACTCGCAATTCGCAAACAATCGGAAGTTCGGATCGACGGCAAGACTGGAGAGTGATACAATATCTGGAACAATATATTTTTCGCGATCCGATGGGCGAAATTCACAGGCGAATCGCGGGCGCCCGGAATTTTCCGCACGCTCTTCTCTCTCACACACCCACTCGATGGTTTTATCTCTCTCGCGCGTACTCTCTCTTACACTCTCGTCGGTGGTCGCGAAATACGCTTTCGCTTTATTAATTTCGGATTCGTCACGACGAAGTTAACATTATTACGACGTCCGGACGTAGCCGGTTAATCAACACAATGACGATACGCAACAATACTATACAATAGACTAGGTTAGGTTATGAAAAGGCGCGACAACTAGGTAATACGAGACGCGACACATATGATCGAATCCCAAAGAGACGAAGATTCCGCGTTAATATTATCCACGTGTCCGAATTCACAAAAGTACTCGCCGCTTGACGTCGATCGCTCTTACACCAAGTATTTTCACGAAAAAGGGCAGAGCCCACGCGACAAAGCTTGACTAACGATACAATCGCGTCAGAACGGCCGAGACTCGGATTCACAAATTTTGCGGACGTGATAATTATTAGATACGCTTACAGAAGGGTAGCCTCACCGGAATTTCTTCCTTCGCCTTGGTCCCTCTCGAGTACGTCTCTATTGCCCCAAAATCGATCTCGATCCGCAGCGCGTCTTACGGGGTCGAGCGGTTGCACCAATCTGTCTGATCTATCGGTCCGAAATCGACAGCTGACTCAATCCTGCGCACACGGGGTGCGTACGCGATAACCAATTACGGCGCCGTGCCGTCTACTGTTGCCGCGCGAGATTAGCAAGGCCGTACGGGGGTTAACAGCATCCCTCGCGATAACGCTAAGAATATTAGCGCGGTATTTGCGCATGATTTTGAGGCCCCCGCGACATCGCGCCGCGGGCCTCCACGCGGTGGCCTTGTCTCCAGTATCCGGCGGGGCAGTAACCCACGGGTGGAAATTTATCCTCCGGTCTCGGGCCCTTCCTGCGCCTGTTGTCGGGCGCTTCACTGCCGGTAGATCGCCAAGGCCGAATTCCTTTCCCGCAGAGCAAAAGTTAATCCGAGGTATGTCCATCGAATATATCTCCAAGGATTTTCAAATATCCAGAGTTCATCCGTATAAAACCTGAGGATGTATTTAGGATGTACTGAGGATGCCTATATGTCCGCTTATAAGATCGAGATCCAAAAATGAATATCGTTAGGATATAATTCCATAACAAAATTCGATCCCAACAATATCCACAGGATGTTTCTAAATGCCTTTCTTGCTATCCTAGATTGATCAATATGCAGTAATTGAATATACATATAGGGCAATCCATTTTAAATGCCTACCTAAAATATCTTGGAAAAAACATACATTATTCGACAAATATTTCTGGCAAAAGTTGTTTCATTTTAAGTGAATAGGCATTTAAAATGAGACACCATATAAAAGAAAAATGATTAGCTAATGAAGCTTCTAAAAATAAAAGTCGTTTAATAAGTAACACGTTTATATTATATTTTAAGAAATAGATATTAGGAATATATTTAAATATATATATATATATTGCGATGACTTTTCTCTCGTGAAGGAGAAATTATCCGCGAAGCAAGGGTTAGTCGCCGTAAAAAAAAAAGATAGTACTTTATTCGCGCGAGGGAACTTAGATGTTGGTCGCTCCGCGCGTATCGCAGCAGAACGCCAGCCTTAATATGCGATTTGCCGAAATTTTGGGCGCCAGACGTGGTCTTTCACACGTCAACGCGCGAAACACAAAATTCCAACGCGAACTCTGGGCCGAGAATTCCGCTACGGGTCGGTCAGCTCACCACACGGCAGAGGGGCAGGGTGGTGTTGTCACTAAACGATTGGTTACAATAAGAAGCGCAAAATATCAAGGATGAGACAGACAATTTACTAGACGAGACACGAAAAACAAATAAAATAACCAACGCGAAATTTGGGTGGTAATATAACCAAATTATATTGTGAAATAAAAGGATTAAGGCCGCTGGGGTGCCAAAATAATGGAAACGAATCCGACTTATTACCACAGAATAGAGTTAAGTCGGATCAAGATTACAGAGCAGTAAGAACAATAATTACAAAGAACAAAATAACTGGTTCCCAATGGGTGAAGCTACGAACGAGATACAATTGAAATAAAGTCCGTTCCGCTCAGAGAATTAATTAAGTGATAATAATGGTAAACTCAATTATCGCACGAAATGATAAATTGCAGATAAGACACGAACTCCATTCTGCACGCGAGAATCGGAGTATCGTGAGTAGTATTCTCTAATACGACGGACATTGGTCGCAAAACGCAAATCAGCAGCAAGTAATAGAATATCGTACTCGCTGTTGACGTCGATCCTAATTCGAAGCGGTGCGCGACGGAATTACCAAAACGAAGATAGTATCACAAACAAATAACTTACAGAGAGCGCAGGAACTTGCGCGAGGGAGAGAGATTCATTTCAATTAATCAGACAAAGGGTCTCTTGTCGCGACTAGGATGTTAGGAGAGATATCGTGCGACCGAACAGCCACACGCGCGATTTGCCGGCGGAATCTCTATCCGACGGGCGAGCGGCGATACGACTATTGCGATCTCTCTCTCTCGCACGCGCGCGTACACTACCGCTCTCTCTCTCTCTCTCTCTCTCTCTCTCTCTCTCGCTTTCGCGGGCGCCGGTCGTTGCACACACGCAACCACCTCTAACCAGCAATATTCTCGCGAATACTAGGTGTCCTCCTGTTCACGCGACAGACTTCGCGTTCGGAGGGTACGCAATAATTACACGCAGGATACGGCCTGTTACATACCTTTCATAGACAAACGACGGAAAATCTCAAAGATGCGACAACAACAAAAAAAACCAACGTAGCGCGCAATACCCGATATAATCTCGGAGAGACGATGCTTTTACGCGAAATAACTCACCGGATTACGGTTTCGAAACTCTCTCCGCTTAACGCCAATCGCTCGCAAACACCAAACTCGTTATTTAAGGGACCAAGCCCTCACAAAACGCTCCAAAATCACTAAAAATTCATGACGGCGCTAGAACGGAGGAAGTTCGGACTCGAAAGAACGTAATTTTACCCATAGACCCACGACGGGTAACCTCACCGATCTCCTCCTGTCTATTCGTTATTGGCTTCGAATTCGACTAAGTCCTCGCAATCGATCGATTCTTGATGGCTCGGGAGCGGGCACGCCACGTGTTACAAATCCGGAACAAGAGTGAAGGATCTATCGCTCCGAATCGATCTCGGAGCTCAATTCTGCGCGAAAGGGGGTGCGCGGGCGCCGACCCAATTACGGCGTCGCACGTCTTATCGCAGCCCCGGGTCTCCCGCAAAGCCGTACCTAGCGATACGGCGCCCTTCTCGCTGACTCGCGATATTGTGAATTACGTATTCCGCGGGATTTTGCAGAGGGCCGGTTCGATCGAGGTAGTTGGTAGAAACTCGATGGTCGTGCGCGAGCTGGATTTACGTTGTCGCCGGGTCTCCGTGCATCCATCATTCCACCCTGAGTTGTGGTGGTGCCTCGCCCGGTCAATTGACGGCCCTGGCGGTCGCAAGGATCCGCGCTATTGCTCGTCGATGACAAGGTCTCGGGGTCGGCCTTGTTTTCCTCGATGGTTTACTTAATTTTCTGCCGGCTCACTTCTCTCTCTCTCTCTCTCTTAGTGACAATAACATAATTCCCTCGGTAAGGCTCCGATATAAAAAAAACAAAATAAACGCGAATTAATAATTGTTTACGACGCTATCGCACCCGTCTCTCCGGGAATATCGGTGGGACTCTCGCTCTCTCTCGCGTGGCGTGGTCGCTCCGTCCTGGCCCCGCGATTTTGACAGGATAGATACGAATCGTGACGGCAACGTCACAATACGAGGGTGGTTTGAAAAGTCCGTGCAAAGTCAGAGAGATGGCACCACTGGTGCGTATCGGGGTTATTTTTAATAATAGGTTATAGTTAGTAGCATCTCTTGGAAGAACACACACCAAGTTTCAGCCAGATCGGTCTATTTCTCTGTGTTTGGCGTTCGTTTGAATCGAGAAAGTCGAGTGATTTCCAAAAAATGGATGAAAGAGAATTTCGTGTGTTGATAAAACATTACTTTATGAAAGGCAAATCGCCTCAGAAGACTAAGGAGAAGCTTGATAAACATTATGGTGAATCTGCACCTTCGATTAGAACAGTTTATAAGTGGTTTCAAAATTTTGGGAGTGGCCATATGAGCACAAGTGACGCTGAACGTTCTGGACGCCCTATTGAGGTCACTACTCCAGAAATCATTGATAAAATCCATGATATGATGATGGATGATAGAAGAGTGAAGGTGCGCGAGATTGCTAGTGCTGTGGGCATCTCGAGTGAACGGGTACATAATATTTTGCATCAACATTTGGGCATGAAAAAACTATCCGCAAGATGGTGCCGCGATTGTTCACAGTTGACCAAAAACGAAATCGTGAGGTGTTACAAGGACGGTTTACAGCTGTTTCAGCGGAATCCACAGGACTTTAAGCGTCGTTTCGTCACTGTGGACGAAACATGGATACACCACTACACGCCTGAGACCAAGGAACAGTTCAAACAATGGGTTGCCAGCGGGGAGTCTGCACCAAAGAAGGCGAAGACCGTTCTTTCGGCCGGGAAAGTTATGGCGACTGTCTTTTGGGATTCGCAAGGAATAATCCTCATCGACTATTTGGAAAAGGGTAAAACTATTACAGAGTGCATTATTCATCGTTATTGGACCGTTTGAAAACCGAGCTGCAAGAAAAACGTCCACGATTGGCCCACAAAAAAGTCTTTTTCCATCACGACAACGCACCAGCTCACTCATCTGTAGTTGTAGCCGCAAAATTGATGGAATTAAGGTTCCAACTCGTTCCGCATCCCCCCTATTCTCCAGATTTGGCTTCCTCGGACTACTACTTGTTCCCCAATATGAAGAAATGGCTGGGGGGAAAGAGATTTTATTCAAACGAGGAGGTGATTGCGGAAACGAATGCCTATTTTGCAGAGTTGGACCAATCTTATTATTTGGAAGGGATCAACAAACTGGAGCAGCGTTGGACGAAGTGTATAAGCCTAAAAGGAGACTACGTTGAAAAATAAAAAAAGTTTATCCCGAAAAATTAAGTAGTTTTCATTTTTGCACGGACTTTTCAAACCACCCTCGTATATATATATGTGTGATATTAATATGTTAACGTGGTTAGTTTTTCTTAATTTTCGATAAATGTTCAAATATCAATTTCTTAAGATGAATGTAAAAGTCATTTGCAACTTTAATAATTCTTAAAAGCTTATATAATTATTTACGTATAAAATTCTTATAAGAATGCAATCTCATAAAATATGTTTTTATATTATAAATAGAAAAAATTATAACTAAAATGATAATAAGTCTCGTTACAGTAATTAAACTTTATTTAAAAATGTATACATATGTATGTATATATATTTTTATTATACATATATTTTATTGTATATTATATATTTTTTTAAACATTTAATCGATTAGAGAGGGTGCGCCTGTCGTGACAATATAAACGCGTTACGAACAAAACGCCAAGACGTGTGATGTAAAAGGAAAACATAGCAATCAGCAATATATAAAAAAAGAAACATTCTAATGACTTCAAAAAGTAATAAAAGACTATTATAATTATAATTATCTTATATTAATTTTATATTATTATAATAAACAAGGATATTATAATTTTCGAAGCGCCCTTTGATTAATGGATTCTTTATAACTGAACCACTTAGAACAAAAGTTTAAAAAATGCTATTGCTCATAGTTTCGGAGACATCAACTTTATTTTTCTGCAACATTGGAGAAACAAAATAACTCGCATAAGTTATTTGTTTGAGTTTGTGTGTGTATATATGAGAGGTGTGATATGCATGTGTTTATGCGTGTGTGTATATGTAGAAATGTGGTAGAGAGGATGCATGTAGAGCATATGTATATGCAGGGATGGGTTTGTGGGTGCAGGGGTATGTATTTGTGTGGGTGGAAGTGTTGTGTGTGTGAGTTATTTCGTTTTTCAAATGAAAAAAATAAGATTGATATTTTCGAAACTATATGAACGACTTTTATCACTTTGGTTTCAAATGCTTTATTTATAAAAAATCTATAGTCAAATATCGCTTCGGAAATTGTAATGCTGTATAACAAATAAAAACAAAACATATTGCAAAGAATTAATCATTTTAAAATTAAAAAATTATATCTTATTGTTAAATATCTTATTGAAATCTACTTATCAAATAGTCTTCTATAAGATTTCTATTGTCTTTCGGCTATATCGATGTAAAATTCGAAAAAAAATAATAAATACGTAAATTCTGTGTATTCGATGTAGAATTGGATTGAATGAGGGTCAAAAGATAATAGAAATCTAATAAAAATCATCATAATTGAATCAATTTAATTATGCAGTAGCATTCATTTTTTGTGCCTTTTCAGATGCATGACGAATCCATGATTTGATTGGTTCCGAAATTTCATATTCAGTAGCCTGTGGATATTTAACTTGAACTGTACCTAGAATACATACAAACATATATACATATAACCTATTATCTATTCTTTGATCTATTATCTACTCTCTCTCTCTCTCTCTCTCTCTCTCTCTCTCTCTCTCTCTCTCTCTCTCTCTCTCTCTCTCTCTCTCTCTCTCTCTCTCTCTCTCTCTCTCTCTCTCTCTCTCTCCCCCCCCCCCCCGGCGACAATAATATGTCTCGGTCAGGCTCCCGAAAATAAATTAGATAATTCAAACGAATTAATTTTAATTAATACTGCGGCGCTCAGTCTCTCTGGGATTTCCGATTTCGCTCGAGAGAGATCTCTCGCTCTCTCGCGATTGGCGTGGCCGCTCGGCGTTTTGCCTCGCGATTAGGTTGGGGTAAGCGCGCGTTGTGACGACCACGTCACAATACATAAAAAAAAGTAAGCGGCGCATTGTGTCCGCCGCGATAATTTGTTGATACGTAATATTTTAAAACAAGCCAACAATTTTTTCTATACATATTTTGATTGTATATAGTTTGCAAAGTACTGTAGTATCAAAAATATAGGAGCCTACAAACTTTTTTAATAAATTTACATAAAAAAAGTATGTCCCGTATAGAGTCGGCGGCGATAATTTGATTATACCAAATATTTAAAACGAGCCAAATATTTTGTTATGTACTTATTTTGATAGTTTATTGTGTGGAGATTACATTTGTAGCAAAAATATAGGAGCCAAACACTTTTTAATTAATATACATAAAAAAAATTGATTACAATATGGATTACAATTCTATATAATGGAATACCATTTTTATAAAGAATTTATGTAGATACATGTAAATATAAATAGACAGTTTTAAAAAATGTATATTAATATAATCAGCAACATGTATAAAATTTTAAAAAAGTTGAATTAATATTACAATAATAACAATACAATTTTTTGGCATTTTATCTTTTATTGTGCAACTATGTATTTTTTCAAATTTTAAACTTAATTATATAAAATAAAATTAATATTTTATAATTAACTTTTCTAAAATTGTTATAATAAAATAATCTATATAAATATATCAACTGTTTTCAGGAAAAATATTACATTTTATTTAGCATGTAAATGCATTTTTTAAATGACTTACAATAGAATAACACAAGTGCGCGTTACGCGTGTGCCATTCTTCGGTTTTATGTATTAATATTTTTTTCACAGAAATTAGCTGATTAAAGCGTTAATTTGCTAATTAAATTTTAAAATAATAATAAAATTAAAAATTAAAATAATAATACATTGTAAATAATATGTTTATAATATCTTATTCTTGATTAATATTTTTTGAAATCAGCTGTCAAAAATATTAATCGAGTTTAAAATTTGCTAATTAAATATTCTAGCTTATATATGAGTCATTCCACGTTAACCGGACCACCTCTCTGCCCAGAACAGATTGCAACTAAGAAATTTTTTTAGGGGTGCAAAATTTACTTAAAAATATACTCTTTCGAATGCCGTGTACTAAAAATTGTGATACATAATGGCGAAATCAATACGGCGAATTCAAGGTGTCCGTACTGACGCACATTTATAAGAGTGAGATATATTGCACAGAAATATACTTAATGTTTTTATAAAAATACAATTTAGTGTCTTCTAGATAATTTCTAATAAAAATTGGACGGATTAAAGGTTGGTTGTTGACTTATTCGGACTTAGCATGTGTGATAAGCGTTAATGATATTTTTTGTCTTATTTAACTTTTTTCTATAAAATTTCAATATTTTTGATTATCTATCTCTGCTAATCATGTAAGAAAAGAACACCTTCTGTTGCAGAAGAATATCTTTTTATTAGCAGATAAGAAAAGGTCTGCTATTTCATAGCAGATTCTCTGCGGCTAAACCAGTACCAAAAATTCAGCAAAGTCATGCTTTCATTCCATTATCAAAAGGAAAACTTCTAATAAAAAGAGACAGCGGAGCAACTGCGAGGTATACGAAATAAAAACTTTTTTTTTCTAAACTGCATTGTTTATGAGATTCGACACACACATATGTATATACATAATTTGAATATTTTGTTTTCAGATCAATGTGCTGTGTACTACAACTCCGGCTATTGTACGTATCGGTGAGAGTCAGAAATTGTTTATTTTAAAACATTTTTATAGCGGTAATGGGGGTGTATATAATATGTTTGAAAATATTAAAATATTAATATGTTTTATATAATATGTTATAATATCTTATTCGCGATTAATATTTTTTGACAAAAATCAGGTGATAATTATCAAAAATATTTATCGAATTATAATATTATAACATCTCTTTCTAAAAAAGACATGTTAAGTCGATTCTCGCGAGTATTGTTGCATCTTTTCCGCGATGCTGATTGACTGTTTCGATTCGCATTGTGCGTTATATTTGTAGCGTCGAGAGGCAAATTAAATAAAATAATATTTGAAATAATATGTTATGATACTTTATCCGCGATTAATATTTTTTGACATACTGAGAAAAAAAAATGTTAATATGACTAAACGCGTTTAGTTCGTTTGCATTTTTTTAATTGAAATATTTGAATGTTTAAGTCAAATACACCTCAGTATTGTTAACTAATTCACATAATTTAAAAGAACAATATGATTTTGTTGACACATTCAATTAAGTGAATTATATATTTTATTGTCGTAACTAATTTACAGTTGATTCAAATAAGCAATAATGTTGAAGAAAATACATAATAAAAAAAAAATTTGGATAGATTCAACATTATTAATATTTATTTAAAATCATCATTTCTGTTAGGTGGAATAATTATTGTCATAATCGAATAAAATATTTAGTTACTCTAAAGAAACAATTGATTGAGTATAAGCACAAATTATGTAAATTGAAAAATCAATTTAGTTACTTAAATTAATATTTTGCTGCACAAACAAAATATTTAGTTAATAGACCTGATTAAATAAAATATATGTGTTGTTTATTCTGTCATACCGTAGTTTCCGCGGAAATACATGACTTATTAAAACCGAATAAAATATTTAGTTACTCTAAAGAAACAATTGATTGAGTATAAGCACAAATTATGTAAATTGGAAAATCAATTTAATTACTTAAATTAATATTTTGCTGCACAAACAAAATATTTAGTTAATAAACCTGATTAAATAAAATATATGTATTGTTTACTCTGTCATACCGTAGTTTTCGCGGAAATACATGATTTATTATGTTAAACAAATGCGATATATAATTGAACAAATAAAAGAATATATTCATTTGACTATGTATGTATACACACATATTATATCGATAATGATAATATAATGGAATTGATAATAAATCTATTTTATTTAATGATATATGATTAACTAAATATTTTGTTTATGCAGCAAAATATTATTTTAAATAACTAAATTGATTTTCCAAATAACATAATTTTCTGTATATATGATTGTTTTTTTTTTTTTTAGAGCAGCTAACAATAAATATTTTATATGCTTATGACAATGATTATTTTTTATTCGAAAAGATTATCATTTCATGATTAATGAAGATTAGATCATGACAATAATGTTTTTAATCAGTATCAATGAGAAAATATCAAGTATTAAGTAGTCTAATACAATCAATATTAATATTATTATATGATTGTAAGATTCGCTTTCGTTTTGCTACGCTAATTCCAATAAGCTAATTCCATAAAAATTTTTAATCTAAAAAAGTTTTAGTCTAAAATTTTAGTCTAAAAAGATTTAATTTACAAGTCTCTTTGCTTGTCTTTCTGGCAGAGATAAATTACCAGGCTATTACTACTGTCTTGCTGTTGCTACAGTCCTGTACGTCTCGAATAAAAGACGAACAAGAATGACTGTTGGCAACTGTTAGCAATCTCGCACAGAAGCAGTGATGCCAAAATAGATACGCTGGCAGCAGCAAATTATTTCGCATAGAGTATAGCTCGACGCTCAGCGCCTCGACTGTTTCGCTCGAATGGTAGAGGAGGACAGATATACTGTTATCTGTCTTCTTTCTACCAAGCCGACCGGTATATCTGTCCTCCTCTACCATTCGAGCGGAACAGTGGAGGCGCTGAGCGTCGAGCTATACTCCGAAATAGTTTGCTGCTGCCGTGTCCATTCTGGCAACACTGCGCAGACGGAGAGAACCGTTATGCAGGTTGTAACGTGTTTCGTGTTTCCACATTTTTCGATCATTCTTCACGTGTATTCTTTGCTCGTTATTACGTGTATTTCACATTTCTAAACGTTTTGTCATTCTGCATATAAAGTTTATTGTCATAATGGATAATTATTCGAAGGAATTGTTAAAACTTTGGGATTTAGACATTCTTATCAATCATTTTAAGTAATATTTTGCCTAAAAATTATAATTTAGAAATATATAATTTCTACAATAAAACTGAATATTTATAAGCAATTTCTACAGATTTACTTTTAAAGTTAATTATGATAAAATAATTAATAACAATTAGTAAAAAGCATTATAATATATGTCTCAATTTTTTTACAGATTAATTTTTTAAAAGAAAAAATGTTTAGTTATAGATGTATACATTTTTAGAACAATATATTTATTAACAATATATTATTAACATTATATTTTCAATAAAATATTTGTTATCTACTTACATTTATTTATAGAAAATTGCATCGATAAAGATTCCATGACAAATTTAACATCAGATTTAATTAAAGAATTAATTCCGCAAATTGGACTTAGAATTAAATTTAATAAAAAATGGCAAGAACATTTTAATAAAATTGAAGATATGACAACTGTAAGTATTATTTTTAATTGTAAATATTGTAAGTAATATTTAATGACATAAAAAACTAATCATATATATTTGATATTTCTAGAAACAAGATGAGAATACTAATTTAAATACTACGAATAATAGTACATATACTTCATCTGATGAAGAGATTAGTAATGAAAGAGAATGATGAAAATTTAGTTGAAAAAAGAAATTGTTTCGTTGGATCCTCAGTATTTAGAAAATTGCAACGACCATCCGTTAAACATATTTTAAAATTGACTGCACAAGGTCGTGCTATTTTAAAATCATACGAAAGATATAAAACATTAAATAGAAAATGCCGAAGTACTATTGTAGATCTCATCTTATCTGAAATTTTAAATAAAATTCATGGGTACATTTCTTTATAGAAATAATATATTATAATGCTTTTAAAAAATGTACTATTAACATATATTAATATGTTACGTCCAGACTCAAGGAAGGAAGAGTCGAAAGGAAGGACGTAACTACTTAAATCGAACAACGCCAGGTAGTGCGTTTTGTTCGAGCCGAACGAACGTGTTTAGGCCCCAAATAGGTCAACGACCGCGAGGGTCGCTCTTACGCTATTTAAAGGGCGTTCGCTCGGTGGTCCCTTTTCGGCAAAAGAATTTAATCTCTTTTGCGCGGGATGGGACCTGTGCGATCTCTGGACGAAGGAAATGAGAGCGGGTTAATCAATTAATTAAACGCGAGTTCATAATAAAATTAAGTTTTATTTATATAAATAAAAACGGTGAAGAGACGGATACATAAGTAACAATTAACTCGCGCGCGGGATTTAATCTATAAATAGGTGTGTGTGTGTGTGTGTGTGTGTGTGTGTGTGTTTCGCGGGTGTTACATAAGTATGGAGGTCGTCAATCGGGACATAAAGGGGGGAGAGTTTATTGTCTAAATATATTATGGTCCCGATTGGTTATTACAATAATTTTTCATTTTAATAGTTAGGTAACAAATAATAATAATGTATACATGTGTGCGTATGTGTCATGGGAGTTCCCGAATCTGGATGGTGGAGGGAGGATAGGATCTTAATAAGACTTGCGCTGGGACGGCCAATGAATATCTACGCTCAGGAACATACCAAGGGATAATCTCTTCAGGATTTACGTCGATTAGATGTTGACGCAGGGCCTCATGTTCTACTGGCCCCGGACCGATTGTAAAGGTTCCTTCCGGGACTTCCCTTATCCCCGGGAATTGATTAATTAACCAAACTCTGAATTGGTCGTAGGTGAGCTCGGCGTGCGATTCTAGTTCTTCCGAACCGTCATCGCTGAGATTTATCGTCTCAAAATCTTCCGGTAGTTCCCGGTTTTCGGAGGGCGTTGGGGAAGAGGGAGGTGAGTCCCCAAGGGTAATAATGGAGGGAACCGGGGACGGAGATCGAGGTGAATCTGGGCGTGCGGGAGAGAGGGGAGGTGGAGGAGAAAGGTTCCGCTGAGATTCGGCAGGTGATTCAGGTGAATCAGCGAGAAGGAAGGGAGGAGTTCGCTCCTGTTCGGTGGGTTCGAAGGGAGAGGGAGAGGGAATTCGCGGGGTTCCTGCGTATTCGGGGGATGAAATCGGAGAGTAATGAGGTGGGTCGCGGTTAGGTGTATTACAATTTTTTTCTTTGGCGTAACTATTAATAATGTTAATGTGTTCTCTAGTTAATATTTCGAGTTTTTCGCGGAGTAATTTATGGTCGTCGGTTGTAGAAAATAAGTCCGCCGTAGCCCGAGCCAACTCTCGCCTTAGACGACGATTGCGACGATTTCGGGACCGCTTTATGACCCGTTGGGAATGGCGCGTAGTCTCCACTAACAACAGCGATATAAGAGAGCTGTTCTTCGAGAAAGAGTCCTTGAATTCAATATTTATTTAAGAAGTGAAATTTTAATATTTATTCCGAAGAAATTTGCATCTTTGCAATTTTGTTTAGGGTGAGGGAACTTTGCGAGGGCTCTCACTGCAGTTATGCAGGAAACCCGACGGATACAAGGGAAGGTCACGGCTTGCGCTGCAGCTATACAGGAAACCAGGGCTTGCACTGTAATCATGCAGGAAACCATGAAACCAGGGCTCGCACTGCAATTATGCAGGAAATCGTGAAACCAGGGCTCGCACTGCAATTATGCAGGAAACCGTGAAATCAGGGCTCGCACTGCAATTATGCAGGAAACCGTGAAACCAGGGCTTGCACTGTAATCATGCAGGAAACCGTGAAACCAGGGCTCGCGCTGCAATTATGCAGGAAGCCTTCAGCGGGGGAAGGAAGGGTTCAGGAATAATTAATACGAACTTCTTCGAATATTAGGTAACAGCTTTGAATAAATGAAGTTAATTTATTCAAGAACTCTTTCTAGTAGAGTGAGATTGTATATGCATATAAAGGGACTTACTACTTATGGCGTGCGTCGATAAAATGTTCGGTTCAAGATCGGCCCGTTGTAGGATCAGTGGGCCTCTAGGTCTGGCTGGTATATCCAATTGTTGCTATGCCGGAAGTTCACAGAGTTTCTCACTGAGTGTTCACGCTGATTTCACACTGAGAATTCTTTCGCGCACTAAGTGTTGCGGTGAAAACGCAAGGAAACTGTGGATGTTCGACGAAGAACGATAAGTGACGCTCCGCAGAGAAGTTCGCGTTTATATCCCGGTTTTTGATTCACGCCCTCCGTTCCGCCTTTTGACAAAATCCTGCGAATAGAAGTTCATAATCGCGTTTTTAATATTTTTACTTTTCCTTTCTATGGGGAGCGTTGCAAGGATCGACGAATCAAAAGTTTAGTGCAGGCGTCTGCGAATCGGAGCTCGCTTTCCCAAAAACGGGGATGTCTCGAGATTTCGATATCGGCGGCGGTGTTTGTTGTTAGTTTTTCCTATATCGCGATATTTGTCGTTTGTTAGTGCCGCTTTTATCGGCGGGTTCTCGCTTTATTGCCCTCACGTGCGGCTTAGAGCTTGTTTGCTGAGAGGCGATGCGTGTGGCATCTTTTTAATCTTTATATTTTTCGCCGCTTTCTCGCGAGAATACCCGCAGGTGTGCTATCTTATTTTGCACACTTTCGTTTTCATTATTTGTTTTCCCCTAATTTTACTAGGGAAGGATTTGCTTTCGGCGCGTTCTCGCCGTCGTTGTGTTTTCCCGATTTACAATGTTTGTCGGTTTCTCGCGAGAGTTTCCGCTGCGGTGCCGCTTCGCTTGGCACGTTTAATTTTATCAATTCGTTGTTCTAGTTTTCCCCTCAAAGGTGGGCTCGCTTTCGGCCCGCTCTCGCCGTCTTTATGTTTTGCCGATATGTGATTTTAACTTATTATTCGCGAGGGTGTCGGCAAGAATCCGCTTTCGGCATCTTTCCGCCTGGTCTCTTTTATTTACCGATTTTGTAATATTTATCGGTCGCTCACGATATCTGTAGCTGTCCGTTTCGCTGGGCACGTTTTCGTTTTATTATATACGTGTCGCTTAGATTATTATTATCTTTTTTCTTCCTTTTTTATTTACCTAACAACAAACTTCGCCTTGGTCGTGGGAAAGAAAAGAATCGTGAAGTCCGCCGGACGTAACAAATATATGTGAAAATTTTTATTTTTTTTAGATCTTTGAAAAATGAAGATTTTGATTCATTATCTAAGGAGATTGAAAAACTTTTTCCAACCGAAACATCTAGTACTTACTACGTTCCATCTATAGCTAAAAGATTTTCAAAAATTAATAAATCAATAACATCTCGTGGTAAACTTGTTGATAAATACAGAAATAAAGTACAGGACTATAAGAAACTAACAGGATATAATTTAACAGAATGTAGTTCTACGTCGACTTCAACACCAAATAACAGTGAATTAGAAGGTATATATCGGACATATTTTTTATACATTAAATTATTCAAATATTTACTTACACATGCATATTCATATTTATATTTATATTATATAAGTTATATAATTTATATATAATAATTTAAATATTTATATATTCTCCTTTTCTTTCTTACATGCACGCACATACACATGCGCATACACACATAAAATATAAATACACTCGCGCGCGCACGCATGCACGCACGCACGCACGCACGCACGCACGCACACACACACACACACACACACACACACACACACACACACACACACACACACACACACACACACACACACACACACACACAGAGAGAGAGAGAGAGAGAGAGAGAGAGAGAGAGAGAGAGAGAGAGAGAGAGAGAGAGAGAGAGAGAGAGAGAGAGAGAGAGAGAGAGAGAGAGAGAGAGAGAGAGAGAGAGAGAGAGAGAATAAAAATATTAAAATGATTAATTTATTTGTGTAGATGACTGTACAATTCGTGAAAGCATATTGTGGCTTCAGAATAATTTGTCACCGTGGCAATTAGTAGAAAATCATTGGAGAGTAACTGTAGAATATAGACGGAATCAAATTCGATCGTCTGAAGATAAGAGCATAGCTGAAATTTTCTCGGAGTGGCCAGTTTTTAAGCATCATACAGCACATACTTTGATCGATGAAGATTTTAGATTTCTTAATTTATCAGAGAATTCTATAAATAATTGGTTTCAATTTTTTTCTAAAATTGAAGAAATTTGTCCTCTCCTTAAAGATGACAAAGTAATAAATGAATTACGTTCTGTGATTGAAACGGATAATCTTGTTGCGGCATAAATAAAAGAGTCGTGCACGACCGCGGTTCCTTATGTAATTAGATCTAAGCAAAGCGACAAAGGAAAGCCATACCGCCGAAAAATGCTCTCAGCGATATTGATCGGGATCCTGCGGTCCCCCTCGATCTCTCCACCATTCACTATTCACTGATTCGTGGGGACAACGGGGGCGGATTTCGGATCCACCAATAATGAGAGTTTTCCCTAAGACCTGCCGAGAGGTCGAGCGAAGGCTCGTCTCATTCGGACAGTAACCGTAACGAGTACATCATCTTTAAGCGAGCGATTATACGATTAAGTACACGCGTCTTGGTCTTAACCGTCGCATACGAATTCGTTATACATATAAGTGACTGCGAAGAGCACGAAAAATATCATCGCGATCCGGTCTTCCCGAGGCGTTGTCGCGACCCGAGTCGAATCTCGAGGCGTCGTCGCGATCCGGGATACCGAGGCGTTATCGCGAACGGGATACGTTCCGCCGCAATACGATCGTCGTGACGTGACAACTTTGTAATACGTAATTAAAAGATTATAAAATAAACTACAGTGCGAATACGAAAGTGTCTTCACTGAAACCCACGAAACATTTGGTGCCTCCTGTGAGGTCTCTCACGGAATCGCGACGAACAAGGATCGGTGGAACAAGCATCGGTGGAACAAGAATCGGTGGATCAACAGATCTCATTACGCAGTCGATTAGCGTAAGTCGTTCGTCATTAATCCTAATCTCAACCCGAATCCTAATCACCTAATCATGTCGAACCGATTAAAACTTCTCATACAAAAACGGACCTCTCTCAAGTCGCAGATTACAAATATAAGCAACCTTCTCGAAAAAGACAAAATAGACAACGCCACGTTAAAATTACGAATCGCTCGATTAACCGACTTATATGAAACGTTCGAGGAATATAATGACGAGCTCGAGATTTTAGATCCAGATCAGGGACATCAGGATGAGTTTACTAACATGCAAGAACGTTTTTACGCTCTCGCCGGCAAAGCCGAGAAAATCCTAAACGCCGCGAACGTTGCTATCTCGGACGCGGGTACATCAAATGGCGGCACGCGTTCTTCTGACGAGAATTCCGCGCTCGTCAAAAAACGACGTATCAAATTACCTGAGCCGCCGCTGCCGATGTTCGATGGTAAATATGAGAATTGGCTCTCATTTAAAAATGCATTTGGAAATATGATCGGTTCTCAAACAGACTTGAACGACGTAGACAAATTGTATTACTTAAGATCCGCGTTAAAGGATGAGGCAGCCAGCAAAATAAGAATATTCGCGATAGATGGCGTAAATTACAAAAAGGCGTGGGAGTTGCTAGAACGATCATACGAGGTGAAACGCGTCTTGATCTCGCGGCATCTTGCATTGATAATAAATATGCCCGCGGTAGAGAAGGAAACTACAAACGGTTTATCCAAACTTGCCGACGACGTACAGCAGCATCTCGCGTCATTGAATGCTCTCGGTGTCTCTGTCGGGTCCGAAATGATCGTACACATTTTGGAAAGCAAATTACCGAAGGTAATCTTAGAGAAATGGGAAGCGAGTCTTGAGAGGGACGAATACCCGAAACTTGATCAAATATGCGAATTTCTATATAAGACAGCGGTCTGCGCGTCGCGACGTGAAAGGCTAAAGTAACAGATATCGAAAACGAACCTCCAACTAAACGAAAACGTGGTCAATCTTCGAACCAGGCTTTCTTAATTAACACGCCCCGCAATTGTATAGCGTGCAAATCTAAGCGACATCCGCTCTATCTGTGCGATAAGTTCAAGCAGCTATCCGTACCTAAGCGAATTGAAATGATAAAGGGAGCTAGACTTTGCTATAATTGTATGCGATCACATAGAGACAAACCCTGCAAATTCTCGAACTGCACCATTTGCCAGAAGAAACACAATACCCTCTTACATCTTTTTTTTTTTTTTTTTTTTGCGCTGTGGAAACCTCATGGTACCACTCACCCCCCGGGTAGGGGATGAGGGTTATGTGGGACTCCTTGTCCCCCATCGCCGATCCACATATGGATCGACGGTGAGGTCCAAGACCTACCTCACTAAAACCACAGCGGGTGCCTTCGCTGGCGCTTATGGGGATGGCCAGGAACCAGCTATTGCATAACTTCTTGCCATCCCCTGGCCCTACCTACTCAGGAGAGCATCCTCCCCGAGAGGAGGATACTCTCCCCCGCGAATTGGTCGTGCGGTCCTTTCCTGGTTGCGGCGCAGGGGGGCCCCGCCCCCACGCCGCGCCCTCCCAAAGAGTTTGGGGGGCGGGGTCACGGCTCGAGTGTTCCCGCTCGAGCCGCCACCCCCCGCTCCCGGAACGGGGCTCCCTCTCCCTCCCTAAAGGGACGGGAGTTTCGGCCGACGCTCCGGGAGCTCTTCTCCTGAGGGCTCCCCCAGAAGGGGGAGAGTCCTCACCGCAGGCAGCGGTGCCCTCCCACCGGCGCTCTATGGCACCGATGAGAGGGCCGACCCTCTTACATCTCGACAAATATGCGAATGCCCACAAAACCGATCCGGCAAAACCTACAACGGTAAATCCCGAGTGACTAGTTCCCCCCTCCGGGGGGAGAACAACAACTCTCGCGACGATATCGGGTGCATGTTCTCCACAATTATTAATGAGTGCGATAATACATCTTCGAGATCACAAAAATGATTTAATTCAAGCGCGCGCTTTACTCGACACATGTGCCACCGCGAACTTTATTTCAGAATCAATCGTCAGATTGATTGGCTCGCGTGTCATTAAACATTCTTTACCTATCAGTGCGATTAACACAACGAGTACCGTATCAAACGGTCTAGTTAAAATCACGGTACAATCGAGAACGAGCGAGTTCAAGAAAGAATTGACGTGCCTAACGATACCGGTCATTACCGATTTAATCTTCTGAAACTTTCCCGCGAGAATCAATCAAGATCCCTTCGAATATACGATTAGCTGATCCAGAATTTCACTTACCACGTCCGGTCGATCTGTTGATAGGATCGGGAGCGACACTATCATTATTTTCGGTCGGTCAAATAAATCTGTCTCGAAACGGACAAGATTTATATTTGCAGAAGACGCGTCTGGGTTGGATCGCCGGTGGCATACCAGAACGAAGCGCCGCAAAACCGTCATGCTATTTAACCTCGTTGGAAAATCAATTAAGCAAATTCTGGGAAATAGAAGAAATCGCGCGAGATAAACCGAAATCGAGTGAGGAAATCGAATGCGAGTCACATTTCGTGAACACCGTAAGTAGAGATGAGACAGGGCGTTACACGGTACGTTTACCGTTTCGTAAAATGAATAATCGTCTCGGCGAATCTCGTAATATGGCGCTCAAGCGTCTGTTAACTCTAGAACGCAAATTCAATTCGAACGAGGCTCTAAGAGTCGAATACGCGCGAGTCATGAAAGAGTATATGGATTTAGGTCACATGTCGGTGGCGGAAAATCCGGGTGACAACGAATATCATATGCCCCACCATGCGATAATAAAAGAATCGAGTCATACAACTAAAGTACGAGTGGTATTCGACGCGTCCGCGAAAACAAACCGCGACATATTTTTAAACGACGTTTTAATGGTCGGACCTACCATACAAGAGAAACTATTTTCTCATCTGATTTGATTCCGTACGTACAGATTCGTTGTTACCGCGGACATCGAAAAAATGTATAGACAGGTGACTTTACACACAGATGATAGGCGGTATCAACAAATTCTTTGGCGCGTAAACAACGAAATCAAAACATTTCAATTAAACACTCTCACGTTTGGCGTTTCATCCTCGCCGTTTTTAGCTATACGCACGATCCATCAACTCGCGGATGACGAACGTCACACCTGTCCTAGAGCGGCCGAAATAATTAAGAGGCATCTTTACGTGGATGATCTGCTAACCGGTGCCGATACGGTCGAAGAAGCTCGCGCAATTTGGAATGAAACAATGGCCTTACTAAAGCGCGGCGGTTTTGTAATCCGACAATGGGCCTCAAATGATAAAACCATTATTAACGATTTAGAGGAGAGCGAGATACATGCGAATTTTTCGATAAATATAGATCGTTCATTAAAAACGCTGGGCTTAACGTGGAACGCGCACACCGACAAAATATGCTATTTGAGTCATCCGGCCGAAATCACCGAAAAATTAACGAAACGGAGTATATTGGCGGAAATCGCGAAGATCTTTGACCCTTTAGGTTTAATGGGTCCTGTCGTCTTGTACGCGAAAAGGATAATGCAAGACGTGTGGCGGAGCGGAGTTCAATGGGACGAATCCGTCCCGCAGAGTATATATACCGAATGGACGGAATTCACCCGGCAGCTAGAAGTTATGTCTCGGGTCTCGTTTGATCGTCGAGTATTAATAGATAAGCATCAAAATATCCAGATTCACGGATTTTGCGACGCGAGCAATATCGGCTATGGTGCGTGCATATACATACGTTCGTACGACGGACTCGGACGCGTCGTCACCAGATTGTTATGCGCAAAATCTCGAGTCGCGCCTTTAAAGACCCTAACCATACCTAGGCTCGAGCTTTGCGGCACGTTAATATTAGCGCGGCTATATCGCGACGCCAAAGAAGCATTAGACATAATTCCGAATAAAGTAATTTTTTGGTGCGATTCGACAATAGCGTTACATTGGTTAAAAACGCCGGCGCATTCACTCAAGACTTACGTGGCTACGCGTGTCGCCGAGGTACAAGAAATCGCGCACACGAGTGGCGTCACGTCAGATCCGAGGATAATCCGGCAGACGCCATATCGAGAGGCCAAGTACCCCACGCGTTCTTAAAAAATCGAACGTGGCTTACCGGACCATCGTGGTTAGTGAATGAAGAAAACGAATGGCCCAACGAGAACATGCCAACAATCAAAATACCCGAGTTAAAAACTAACACATGCTTAGCAGCGACGTCCGGCAACTTCGAAATATTCGAGAGATACTCTTCCTTTTCGCGGTTACGCCGAATAATCGCGTATTGCCTCCGATTTCGTCTAGCGAATAAATCACACGGACCATTACAACCGGAGGAAATAAACGAAGCAGAAACGCGAATATTAAAGATCTTGCAAATCGCACAATTTCCCGACAAAATTAAATCTATTTAAAATAAGAACACGATAATTAGAAGCAGATTAACTAATTTGAACCCGTTCCTGGACGAAAATGGTTTAATTCGAGTAGGGGGGCGTCTCCGTAAATCAGATTTGTCATTCGCCCAAAAACATCCGATTCTGCTTCCGAGTCGGCACCGGCTGACCGATCAGATAATACGTGAGATTCACGAAACTAATTATCACACGGGGATTCAGACTACGCTGTATATTCTCCGACAGAGATACTGGTTGCTCGATAGCCGAAACCAGGTGCGGAAAGTGATACGCACGTGCATAAACTGTTTTCGTCACAACGCTAACGCGATCAATTATAAAATGGGAAATCTCCCGTCAGTTCGTGTACGAGAAGCGATACCTTTCAGTAATACGGGCGTTGATTTCTGCGGCCCGTTCTTCATAAAGGAGAAAAAACATAGAAATAGGGCACGAATTAAAGTGTACGTATGCATATTCGTCTGCATGTCAATCAAGGCGGTTCACCTCGAGATCGTAAGCGATTTATCTTCCGACGGTTTCCTTGCTGCGCTCCAGCGTTTCGTATCGAGGAGAGGATTACCCGTTCACGTGTATTCAGATAATGGGACGAATTTTGTAGGCGCGAACAACCAACTGAGAGAGTTATACGTCTTACTCAATTCCGAAAAACACCAAGAGCTCGTCGAAAAGTTCGCCAGCGAACATCGCGTCAAGTGGCATTTCATACCACCGATAGCGCCACATTTCGGCGGTCTATGGGAGGCCATGGTGAAGTTATTTAAGCACCACTTTCGACGCGTGGTAGGCGATACCCTATTCACCTTTGAGGAATTAAATACCTTTGTCACGGAAATTGAAGGCATCCTGAATTCCCGACCTATTACGTCCGTATCCACTGATCCGAACGACATGCTAGCTCTAACACCGGCTCACTATCTGATTGGCAAACCATTAACATCCCTACCGGAGGGCGACTTAACCCATGTTCCAGCGAATCGATTGTCAAGCTGGCAGCACATCACGAAGGTCAGACAAGATTTCTGGTCTCGTTGGAATCTGGAGTATCTGAATGAGCTTCAAAAACGACACAAATGGACTCAAGACAGACCAGAGCTCCAAGTGGGAGCAATCGTACTCCTGAAGGACAAGGGCCAACCATGTTCACAATGGGCGTTAGGCAAGGTCACCGAGACGCACCCTGGAGACGACAACTCCTGTGTCCGTTACCAATCGATTGACGATTACACGAATGTCAACACAAAGGCGAACCGGATGCGAAACCCGACGATTCGTACCGATGAACCATCAGCGGTTCTACTTTAATTACACTTAATTTGTACTTGATCGTTACACTCTCAACGGGGGGAGTATGTTGCAGCATAAATAAAAGAGTCGTGCACGACCGCGGTTCCTTATGTAATTAGATCTAAGCAAAGCGACAAAGGAAAGCCATACCGCCGAAAAATGCTCTCAGCGATATTGATCGGGATCCTGTGGTCCCCCTCGATCTCCCCACCATTCACTATTCACTGATTCGTGGGGACAACGGGGGCGGATTTCGGATCCACCAATAATGAGAGTTTTCCCTAAGACCTGCCGAGAGGTCGAGCGAAGGCTCGTCTCATTCGGACAGTAACCGTAACGAGTACATCATCTTTAAGCGAGCGATTATACGATTAAGTACACGCGTCTTGGTCTTAACCGTCGCATACGAATTCGTTATACATATAAGTGACTGCGAAGAGCACGAAAAATATCATCGCGATCCGGTCTTCCCGAGGCGTTGTCGCGACCCGAGTCGAATCTCGAGGCGTCGTCGCGATCCGGGATACCGAGGCGTTATCGCGAACGGGATACGTTCCGCCGCAATACGATCGTCGTGACGTGACAACTTTGTAATACGTAATTAAAAGATTATAAAATAAACTATAGTGCGAATACGAAAGTGTCTTCACTGAAACCCACGAAACAAATCTAAAAGATGGTAAATTTACAAAAATATAATAGTAGCTTATGTATTTATATATATTTTTCTCCGCATATATATGTATTATAGTGTATATTATTAAATTTATGTTTAAATATTTATTTTTATACAGATGCTAAAGTTATAATACAAATTCTATTATTGAATCAAATATGATAGTTCCCAAAGGAAGAATTCGTCTAAAACAACAACATTATAAATCATCGATAAGTGAATGTAAAAACAGCATAATATAACATGCAAAGGTATTAAATGTTATATATTTATACATTAATTATATATGTTATACAATGTTATATATTAATTATTAGTAGTAATACTATGAGAGTTCTAACTCAGGTCCTCTGAGGGGGGTGCGGGGCGCGGGGGGTTCTCCGGGGCGAGGGATATGACGTCACGCGGAGCGGGGGTATCTCGGCGGCGCGGGGCTAACGTCACGCGGGTGGAGGGGATGTTTCGCCAAAGAAGGGGGGGGGGTCTAAGCATGTTCGGCAATTGAATATCTTTGTGATTTATGGCTACCCGAAGCCATAAAACTATGTTTTTCATTTTATGGACATTTTATCATTAGGAAAGGAATGAAGATTTTAGGGCCGACGCTGCGACGAACATGTCAAACGTTATTTATAGGGGTGCAAATGTAAAAGCGTTGACGTTCGGCAGCTTTGTACCCTCGCGGAAAATCGGTCGTAAACGAGAGCGAAACATCTTCCTTAATATTTTTTTAAGGAAGAATGCAACGTATCGGCGCCAACGTTCGGCAGTTTTGTACCCTAGCAGAAAATCGGTCGTAAACGAGAGCGAAACATTTTCCTAAATATCTTTTAAGGAAGAATTGCGATAATTTTGAGAGGGATGGGGGTTGAAGCTTATGGAGAGAGAGTCTGTCTCCACATCAAAAAGTCTCGAACAGTCGCCGAGCGAAGTGTCAGTGAATAAAGTGATGTGAATAAAGTGAAAAATGCCGTTTGAATTAGGAAACATATTGGGCTCCAACTTTTTAGAGACCCTAATAACAGAATTAATTGGAAATATGCCCTTCTTAGAGCTGCAAAGAGTATTAGATTACAGGAAACCAAAATCATGGAAGGTCTCATTTATTGTCAGCATCATAAGGGCTCTGTTTTTAACGTGTGCGTTGTCGGTAAGTTTTTTTATTATTTGATTATAATATTCAATTTTTATCTAATGAATCTAATAAATTTGTTAATTTTAGAACATGAGAGAGGAATTCCCAGGCGACGACGAGTCGATAAATGGATTCATCGAAATCCATGGCTTTATAAATGTGTCGAAAATGAAAAAAGTTCGAATGTTGCGGCGACGGAATCGCCAAAACTTGGATGAATTGTGGGGAGATAGGGAGGAGGACCGCGAATGGGCGTATGTAAATGAGGTGTGGTGGACGGATATTTTCCGACTTCGAGAATTTTTTGAGGAGATCGAGATTATATGTAAGTATCTCTTTATAATAAAAAAAAAAAAAAATGAAAAATATATATATTTGTCATGTATAATTAAGAAAATACTAATAAAAAATGTTTTTTCTGTTATGCAGGAGTTCCGCCTCGCAGCAGTCCCACGGCCGTCGCCTTACCACCTCCACCATCGTCGGCACAGCCGCCCGGCAGCCTCACCGCCTCGCATCCACAATCGTCGGCTCCACCATAGCCACCTCCACCACCGACAATTTTTATATATTATAATATTCATTTATATTTTCATCTTTATATTTTCATCTTTATATTCTTATCTTTATATTCATTTATATTTTTTAAAAATTTTATATCCATTTTATATTATAATTTTATATCCATTTTATATTCACATTTATATATTCACATTTATATACATTTATATACATTTATATCCATTTATATTCTTTTAAACACACACACACACACAAATGTATAATACACATTTATTCATAATTAAAAATAATTAATATTAAATTAATATATTCATTTTAAAAATTCCTCTTCTTTTCCTTCACTGCGTCATCTCTCGCGTGCGCCTCTCGCTCTCTTTCTTTCGCGTTCACCTCGCGCTCTCTCTTTCTCTCCTAAGCGCTATCTCTCTAGCAGTCCCTAACCTCACGCTATCTCTCTCTCTTTCATGTTTCTCGCTGCGACACCTCTCTTGCGGTCCCTAGTCTCCTCTAAGCGCTATCTATCGCGATCTCTAGCCTCGCAGTCCCTAGCCTCGCAGTCCCTAGCCTCTCGGTCCCTAGCCTCGCGATCCCTAGCCTCTCGGTCCCTAGTCTCGCGATCCCTAGTCTCTCGGTCCCTAGCCTCGCGATCCCTAGCCTCTCAGTCTCCAGCGTCACGTTCCCCCTTCCCCGCATGACGTCATCCCCCGCAAGGACCATGCAACGAGCTACGTATGAGAGCTGGGACTGCTTACGGGTGGGAGAAAGATGGAGAATGGAAATGCATGCAAAGAAATTACATCATAATTTAGACTTAAAAACTCTTTATTCTTCTTTTAAATATTTTTTTCTTACATATTATGGACTAAAAAACTAAAGCTGCCAGCTCGCAATCGATGAGCTGATGCTTGTTGAAGGCGTCGCTAGCGCGTATTACATTTGATACTTCTTTAGGATTCGTTACATTGGACGCGATATTTGAAAATTGCGTAAACTTGATATCGACTGTATTGGTAATTTTAACCAATCAGTCAAAAGTTACATCAATGCATGGATCGAGATCGAACATACGGTGTAACGTCGATTCGATCATCATCATGCATACATTTGAAGATTCAAGACTTATTAACTTGGCGTCGTTAATCGTACGAACTCGCACTGTTAACAGTCCAACGCTTATAAAACTGTAGGCATCTTTAGAATCGTTTCGAAGCAGATTCTGAATATTGTGACGTTGCTCGTAAAGTCCCTTCCACGCTTCGAGAGATAGTATCAGTTCCTTTCCTCGATGATCTCCTATGGCGATTTCCACGTAACTCGGTGGATCCACTTTGATACCAATTTCGAGGAATTTAAATTCCGTAGCTGTCAATGCATATCGTCTACCTAGTATACGAACTGCACGAGGCTCCAACGAAATGCTGTAAAAATGAAATTAGTTTGAAAAATAATACAATTTGTAAAAATATAAAGACATAAAAATACAAAAATAGAAAAAGTTAAACTTACTTGTCGCATTTGTTCTCAAACGATGGAGTTTCATTACAATTCGGTATGTAATTATTCACATGTCTGCCGGAGCCGCTGCTTCTTTCAGCGTAGTACATATTTCCAGATTTTAAAAGTGAAACCACCAGTACGAACGGTTAACGCGACACTGATCGTATAAAGAAAGTAATCGAGTGCTGTACATGACGCTTATTTTTAAAAGTAGTGGGGTAAATGTGGTGGGAGATTCTAGAATACTATTGGCGCTATGAAATTTAGGAGAAGGGGAACCGGCGCTCGGATAAAAAGAATTCTTAGAAACGATTCGTGAGGAAAGGATTGGGGAAGGGGAATAAGAGATAAAACACATTAATGTTTAAATATTTTATTTTTCCAAATCTTGCAATTCTTTCTGGCGTTGCGACCACCAGTTAAATATTTTGAATACATTTTGTAATGCGCAATTCTTAACATGTTTTCCACATCGCATAGTGTTTTTAACATCTAGATTATTTAGAGACTCGATATCGTCGTAATCAGCATCCAAGGTCTCAATAATGAAACCGTTTCCCGCATCATCCAATATATCGGCTAACCATTCTCGCTTTTCAAGTCCTTTTACACATACGAGAATGGATTCTTCTTCTTCTTCATGTGGTCCACCAACGATAGCTGTTGTAATCAAACGCTGAGCCATGCTATATGGAACGTTTCCATCTTCCCATTGTAATCCATGATGATTTCGAGTCAACCATGAGGCTTGGCGTCTCTCAGATTTTATGAGCACACGCCATGATACAGGACATGCGAAAAAATAATGTGACAAAATAAATCCTCTTCTCAGGATTGCCGCTTCCTTTACAATGAATTGTTTATTGAGGATAAACCCCTGTAGATCCACAAACGTTGGTACGGACATGACGAGATCTCTCTCTTCGATGCATCAGTTAAAAAGAAGAATGACAACCATCTCATAACATTTTGATTTATATTCTGCTATGCTTCCCCCTCTCTCTAAATTGTTGCTGCGTTTAGGTGATTTTGCGCACAACGTTGGTCCACGGGTTGTACTGGATCACGCGATCGTGTATGATGAGACAGTACGCAGTGGTATTCATCGGCACATTCTCCTTACACTCGAATTCCAATCTCACATCCACGGTTGCGCTCTTGACCGAATCGTTTTGTCGAGAACAATCGATGATCACGAACGGGCCGTTACGTAGAAACATTGAGACGGTGAGACTCGGCTCGAGATACTCGTATCCATAATAGTTCTTGCAGAAACGCGCATACGTATCGTACAGAATTGACCATCTGTTTTTATCGAAATCCAGATTCATATCGTCGTACGGATAACATTCCGAGTTCAGATAGAGTTTCACGTTGGTCATCTTGCAATCGTCGAATCGACTCATATCCTCAGACATAATGTTTTTCCGACCTGTCTGCAGAGCGAAGATAACATATCGTGGCTTCTCCAGTTGAATCGCTGTCTTAATGGTCCATGAATGCTTGGTTGTACGCTGCAATAGCGGATATTCATACAGATCCCACGAGCGAAAACCCATGCTGAGGTAATGTCCGCTTTCCAGAGCGCGCAGCATCGACAGCTTCTTAATCTCGCTCAACAACACATGTGGCATTCGCCATTGTATCTTGAATATGTTGATCACAGGCTCCAGCGTCGAATCTCCAACCAGACAATTGTTGTCGTTGCGCGATCGTATTAAGATTAACTCATGACAAGCGTTAATCACCACTCGTCTGTAATCCTCGCAAAATCCCAATAACATGTAGAGCGGCACGCAAAAATTGAAGTTTCCATTCGCAGTAGTCGGATCAGTCCAGCCGGCGTTTCTCATTATCACACTTCTATCGGATGATATCGTTACATAGTTTTTGAGCAAACTTGTTATTCCCACGTTTCTGTTGCGATCGATCTCCACGCCATCGAGTTCATATCGAATCTCATCGAACATGAATGCGACACAATTATGTCCCAGTATCACAGCAGATCCTTCGGCTGGTTTATTTATCTTTAGTTCTCCCTCGATGTATAGGAAACTCTCATACGGCAACGTATACAGATCTTGTTGTTGTATGGGTATTCTTATCTCATCACTGTGTCCGAATGTTGTGTTAGCGAACGGGTTGTACGTGTGAGTCTCGACCTTAACGATGCGATCGTCGAAGATTGGCTCGTCTCCAATGTTGAGGATGTCGGTCATTGTTCAGATGTTTCGCACCGCGAATCCCAAAAATTGTAAAAATGCAATGTTTGATGCGTTCAGTTTCTTTTTCTTAGTGCAACCGGATGATTGGATATTAGTGAATGATTTTTCGACGTTGTTGTTGTTGTCGCTGGCTCCGTAAAGATTGTGTTATCTCTCGTATCTTTCGATCCGTTCAACACGAGCATCTCATACGCCGCACACGTACGTTATCGCTGTCGTCGTCGTACGTGCAATCTAATGGTGATCTCTTCTCCTCGAAAATCGAGCAATCGTCTGTCCTGGTCGACAACGCGTAACGTTAAATCCGTAATGCTCCGCACGATGATCGGCAGGTAAATGATGTGCGCCGGTGTTTCCGATATCTTATATCCTGGTGGTACCCTCGGTGAAAATTCATGTATCGTTTGCCGTTGTTGTACGCGCCCGCGGTCACATTACATTCTACGCGGATAATGTTCACGTTGATAATATTAATCGGCATGTCCGACTTGTACCATTTTCGCGGCTGCAGTATACGGTTCGAGAATCTCAGCAGCGATCCAATGTTGTTAGGCTTGCTAAAATTCATTCTGTAGGCGCATTTGATCTCGCTCCTTATCGTATTATAATTAGCGCGGAGCACTATCGGATATTCTCCATCTTCAAAATCACCGTCGTCATTCGTCCGAATATGCGTGGTGTCAGCGTGTTTTTTATCATCGTCACGAACAGCGTGTCGCGGACGTTTTCGTAAAATTGCATGTTTCAAAAACTCATGTATCGCTTGCAGCTCGTACGATCCCTCGGGAATCGTAATTTCCGCGTCATCTTTGCCAAAGTACAATTTATTATTCGAGGAATTCACGTTCGATATCGTATGATAAGTCTCAAAATCCGCTAGACCTAGCTCGTATTCATCGTCGCTCAAATCTACGGCGGGAAAGTAGTTTACCGCGAGAACACTACTCTTCCCGGTCAGTGTGAATGTCATAGACATGTTGACTAAACTGTTAAACGAATACTGAGTTAAATAGCGCAATGTCAGTCTTTAAATTCACGTGCATCGACCGCTCGGAGAAACTGTAAGCACAATTGTCCACAGATGCTTTGATTGTAAGTTTGAACAGGTGTGTAATTGTATTGTATCTTTGTCACATTTAAATATCGCACCAATTCATTCGGCGGTCGAAGATTGCCGAAACTGTCAAAATATATAGCGCGATCCTCCCTCTTTGCATACGCTGCCCAATGAGTACCCGATCCTTTAGCGTTATCCAAATTTACGATGCCGCTCTCGTTTCGATATATACCACCGATCGGTAATGAATCACGCATGAAAACACCTCTAAAATACGGAATGTGCATACGTTTTGCCAGTTATAGCAATTGTATGTTGGTAGTTACATCCTGTGGCATTTTTAGCGTCTCTTTGACGATTTTTTTCCCCCTTTTTTTTCGTTGAAACTCCTCGTCCGTGTTTGTATGGTGCGAGATACAATCCGTGACCTTCCATGGCGCGATTGTGACGTAGCATCTCTTGCAACTGACGTTGTGCAGCTTTTCCGTCGTTCACCATCTTTGCTACACCAGCCGCTCCACCGACCAGAGATCCGAGCGCGCCCAACATTTGTAGAATCGGCAATACACCCCCACGTTTCGCTACCGGAAGTATTCGTTTCTTCGCCATCTTTTTCTTCGTCTTCGTCTTTGTCGTCTTCAGGCCCATACCGAACTTCGTCTTGGCTTTCATCGCTGCCCAGACAGCTGTGGCGGCGGCTCTCTCACCGAGAGTCGAATCTCTCGCAACGATGCGAGTTTGCGCTTCCTTGGCGAGTATCCTATCTGCCGCGTGTCTCTCGATGAGATCGTTGCTTCGAGAGTACGCTATATCGTGTTTACGGCACGCTGCGTCCAATGGGTTGATACCTCGATCGCCTCTGGTTAATCGCTTTTGTAGCCGCGTGCCCGGACCACAAAACTGATAGCCGGGGATATGGAATTCGATCGGAAGTGCGTTTATCGCCTGATTTAATAGGCCTCTACCTATTTTTTTCGCTGACATTCGCTGCAATCCTTTATCATCGGCGCTGGACCGTCGATGTGCGTTTGCTGCCACGGTCGACTGTAATGTTCGAAACAGCGGCGACAGGCCTGAACCTCCAAATCAGCCTTTATATGTTCCGGAAGCTTGTCCCACACGTAGTGGATGTGATTTTCACATTGCAGTAAAACTGCTTTTGGCACAAATTGCAGCTGTTCGACGCTTAAACCGTGAATATCGGAAGCACTTGTTAGCAGAACAAACATTTTTTCGTTACTGAGCGATTCGTGGTTCCGCGCAGCTATAAATAGGCAAGCGTTCGATTCAATCGGGGAGTGAGAAAATGAGATTCGTGCGACAACCTTTCGCGATACGCGTGACGAATTACGACGCCAGATTACGATCGATGGGGGACAACGCGGAGATGCGTAGACACGGTACGATACTGCCGACTATTATACGCGCGATCGTTTGCGGCCCCTCGAATTGCGGTAAAACTAACGTGTTGATTAGTTTGATAGAAAGCCCGCACGGCGTCCGCTTTGAAAACGTGTACGTGTACTCAAAGTCGCTGCAACAGCCAAAATATCAGTATCTGGAGAATTTGTTGACGTCGATCGATGAAATCGGCTATTTTACATTCTCCAATAACAGTGACGTCATTCCACCAAGCGAAGCATGTCCAAACTCGATTTTCGTTTTCGATGACGTGGCGTGCGACAAACAAAATACGATAAGAGAATACTTTTCAATGGGACGCCACTCGAACGTCGACTGCTTCTATCTCTGTCAAACATACGCAAGAATACCGAAACATCTTATACGCGACAACGCAAACCTGCTAATCTTGTTTAAACAGGATGGTACCAACTTGAAACACGTGTACAATGATCACGTGAATACTGACATGTCATACGAGGATTTCAGTGAATTATGCCGTACTTGTTGGCAGCAAAAGTATGGATTTCTAGTGATAGATAAGGATAGCTCGCTTACGAACGGCCGATACAGAAACGGATTTAACGTGTTCGCGATACCGCAAAACAATTAGTCGTTGCCGATGTTCTGTTGAGAGAGATGAAACACGAGCGTTCGACACTCTGTCAACATGGCTGAGAGCGATAATATTCGCGAGCGTGAAAAAAAAATACCGAAGGAGATTGCGAAAACGAGTAAATCAATCCGCAAGAAACATCGCGCTTTGAAGACCGGTAAGATCGATGACGATATCGCGGTCAAGACCCATTTTAGACCTATTATTGAGCCGCTACAAAAGATTGTCGACAACTCGATCGCGGTGAAAAACGAGCCGGAAAGTACCGCAAAGGTTAAAATCTTACCCATGAACGGTACAAGGAGGAGGAGGAGGAGGAGGAAGAGGAGAAGGATGATGCAACACCGAAAAAGAGGAAACGGTCAAACCCGAATCGCTCATCGACACAGCGTACATCGGATGCTTTACTGGATGAACCGATGATAACCTCTACACCGTTCGCGACAACGAGAATCATACAACCTATGATACCCGAAACACTCGCAAACGAAAATGTTTTCGAAACCTCGGGCAGCACGCTCGAAACATCGTTTGTTCGAAACACATTACAAACGCTGGAAGGTCAAGAAATGTTGCGAAAGCACTTGGGACCACTGGGACAAGAGTACATGAGCACTCTCCTCGGTGGCGACAAAGAAAGGAAAATCGATCGTATACGGTGTCTATTTCGACAAGGATGAAATGCGTCTCGGTAACAAACGATTCGACATTGACAAATATGACTCTATAATTATAGACAAAGTGAGGTACATTGGTACACCAGGATTATACGAGTTGATCTTCAAGAGAATTCCCGATGATGACATTTACACGGAGGATGATATGCATAAATACAAGAGCATATTATTGGCGACGAACGCGCATAAACGCAATTATGACACACAAGGCAATTACGAAGCAACAAGGGATACAAGTACAAACATATAATCGCACCATTGATATCGATTGAAAAGAAAAAATCTGGAAAGGGAGTATTCATGCCTCACGCGATGGCACTAACCGACAATAAGATCGATTACATACACTGGGATGACCCCAACGAGCTAGTGGATCGGGTACGATTGCTGGACGCTTCGCGCCGAGCTGGCCACAACGCTCACGACAATGAGATCCTGTCGATCATCGAGGAACTTCGCGAAGCGGGCATTATTATAAATTGAATGGTGTCTCGACAAATCTAATCAGTCGATCGGCGTCACTCGCATCGGGAAAAAAAATGCCTATCAACAAATTTGGATTATTCGAACCAAGAAATGATGCAACCGGCACAAGCGGTTCTTGGGATAGATTGGTGAAAAGTTATGTGCACGAAAACGCTCTGTGTCGCGTCGTTACGGACTATGACGCAAGGTCGCGGAAGATTCGTCGTGTAGCGCAACCTGAGGCTGACACCGATGCCGTCAACAAACTGTATGTGGAATCCTGCGTTAAAAGATTGATGAATCAACAGAAAGAATCAAATGAGAAGCTGACTTCGTTCGAGAAGGATGTGCGGATAATACAGATTGTGATAAACGAACTTCAACGCGCGGCTAACACTAACGCTAACTCAGAAACGGCTATCAATCTGAATGAGCAGCCGTGAACGGGTTAGGAGCGGCTATCGAACGGTTATCGAACATCTACGAAGGATTATCGAACGGCTACGAACAATTATCGAACAGCTACGAAGGATTATCGAACTACTATCTAACTACAATGAGTGGCAGTGGTAGTGAATGGCCTAGCAACAGTTGCGAACGAGGCTACCAACAACTCAAGCAGGGCTGCGAACGGCCTAGCAACAGCGAACGAGGCTACCAACAACTCAAGCAGGGCTGCGAACGAGGCTATGAACAAGTCTTTAAAGGCTACATGCAAGGCTACAAACAACTCAAGCAGGGCTGCGAACGGGTCAGTAACGGCTGCGAACGGGTCAGGAGAGGCTACGAACGGGTTAGAAACGACTGTGAACAAGGCAGCGGACGAATCAAGAACGATTTTCGAATGGGTCAAGAACGGAAGTAAACAACGCAAGAACGGTTCAAGAACGACTCAAGAACGGGTCAAGAACGGCTGCGAACGGGTCAGGAACGGCTACGAATGGCTCAAGAACGGGTCAAGAACGGCTACGAACGGGTCAGGAACGGCTACGAACGGCTCAAGAACGGGTCAAGAACGGCTATTGAAGAAATGAACGACAAACGAAAATGAATCATAAAACGAGTGACAAACGGCGATCGAGAAAAACCGACGAAGCGAAGAAACAACATAGTTTGGAGAAACGGCAGTTGGTGAACGAACTGCACGCGCCGGCAAGGAAAAATTTTCCCCGAAGACACGTCATAGTGCGGGGATACGATGACCTGTGGCAAGCCGACATCGTCGAGATGCGTCCGTACTCTCGTTTCAACAAAGATTATCACTACATACTCACCATCATCGATGTGTTGAGCAAGTACGCGTGGGCCATACCACTCAAGAGTAAAGGTGGAAGCGAGACGGCTGACGCTATCGCCGAGATAATTCGAGATAGCAAGAGATGCCCGAGAAACATGCAAACCGATATGGGGAAGGAATTTTACAACGCCGACGTGCAACGGCTTATACGGAAACATAACATCAATCACTATTCTACATATTCGGTATTGAAGGCATCGGTCGTCGAGCGATTCAATCGCACGCTGAAGAACGACATGTGGAAGATGTTTACGCTGAACGGAACTTACAAGTGGATCGACGCGTTGTCGGAACTCGTATCGGATTACAACGCGCGCAAGCATCGAACGATCGGCATGCGACCCGCCGACGTCACCCCCGCGATCGCTGATAAACTTTTAAAAACGATATATAGTAACATAAAGATTGCTCCTCCGGCAAAGTTCAAAGTAGGTGACCCGGTACGCGTTAGCAAGTACAAGAAACTTTTTGAGAAGGGTTACACACCAAATTGGACAACCGAAGTGTTTAAAATTGTTAAAGTGCAGCGTATTAATCCCGTAACCAATCTACTCGAGGACTATCGCAAAACATCTGTCGCTGGAGCGTTTTACGAGCACGAGTTGCATAGCGCGAATTATCCGGACGTATATCTCGTGGAGAAAGTACTGCGCAGGAGGGGTGACGAGATTTACTTAAAATGATTGGGATTTGACAATTCACACAACTCTTGGATACATAAGGATAATGCAATTTAATTCATACAAACTGTATTTATTAATTTCTTATAATTAAAAAAATAATGTGTACAACATATAAAGTATTTGAAATATAAAAATATACATGAAATATATATGAAATATATATGAAATACAAAATCTTTATTAAGTAATCTTTATAATGTAAGCTCCCTGCATTGATAAATTACAAATTCAAAAGGAGGCTATATGGAGCCACGCGTAGGGTGTAAGTACGCAAATATTAAAAACAAACTTGTTGGAATAACAAATTTATTGAATCTAAACGTTTCGGTCCTTTCTTTGGACCTTCTTCAGTAAATTTAATACAATAAATAATAATGGGGAATCTACATACTACCGCACGTAGCGCAAAAGCCGTGAGCCCCCCCTATCGATATCCCATTAGATAGACAAAGTGACATAATATGTCAGGTACTCAAAAGTGGACTCTAATGACGGGTATAGTGAGCAATTTCCGAAAGGGGGCTCACTCTTATTCACACACTCATCCATCGCACGTTCACACGACCGTACGCGGACGCGCCCGACGCACGAGTGAAGAAGATATTCGTTTTGATGCTATTTATAAGGCGCCCTACCACGGCTCATAGCCTGTTATCGAAGTCAATGTCAAACCATGTGTGGAATTTATTTCTCCTTCTCTCTCTCTCCCTCTCCTCCTCCCTCTCCCTCTCCACTCTCTCCCTCTCCCCCTCTTCCCCACCCCCCTCCGTCTCTCTCCCTCTATCCCTGTCCCCCCTTCCTCTCGCTTCCCCCCCTTTCTCTATCTCCCTCTCTCAAACATACGATGTATGGAGATTAATGTTACAAATGATTTATGGCTCTCTAAAGGAATTCGAAAACAACTAAACGAAGACCGTCTTTCAAGAAATTTGAGGCATATTTGTCACAACACAACATATATATGCTTGACTTAGACACTCTGTGTCTTCTTGTCGGTTTAGGCCATTTATCTGGCGCCTGATAAACAGCATCTCTGAAACAAGTCTCTTCCTTAGAAACGGTTCCTCATCCAAGATCTCAACGTTATCCCAATCAAATTTGTGGTTATTCAGCCTGTGATCCGTGATCACGGATTTTTGCGCGGTGTTTCTTTTTATGTGATTTCTGTGCTCCCTAATGCGTGTTCTCAACTGCCTGCTGGTCTGACCGACATAAGAGGCATTACAATTTTGACATGAAATTTTGTATACAACGTTATTATGCCAGTCTTTCTGCAGTGTGTCTTTATGCACGCGGATAAACGAGCGTAACTTATTCAAACCTGTGTAGGACATTTTTACATCTAGATCACGGACCACATGGCTAAACCGCTCGGAACATTTGGGTATGTATGGGACATTAAAATAGGCAACGCGAGCCGAATTAGTATCAGGTGTTCTGTTAGCGTCACCTGAATTATTATTTTTATTTCTCGCAAACAAAGTCCTAAGCCTTTCGTGAAATGTTACAAAAATCAGTTGTAATGGATACCCATTATCACGTAACACCCCAATGATTAATTCGAGGTTCTTTTGATGCTATCTTGGATGTGATAACCAGAAAGCCCTATCTATTAGGCCAAATATTGTGCCTCTCTTGTGGCAGAGAGGGTGACAGGAGTAATAATTCAGATATCTTCCCGAAAATGTTGGTTTATGATACCAATCGAATTCAACGTGTCCCCGGTTTAGAATGAATGTAACATCCAAAAAATCGAGTCTATTGCCCCCCTTTTCCAACGTAAACTGTAATCTATTATGACACGCGTTAAACTGTCTTAGTATCTCCTGGCTCGTCCCGGGAGGGACGGCCAACGCGATATCATCAACATAGCGTACGTAGATCGGGAGTTCAAAAGGAAGGTCTCCTATCACCCTGCTCTCCAAATCGCGCATGGTTAAATCGGCTACTATGGGAGACAGCGGAGAACCCATGGGCGCTCCGAAGGTTTGTTGATAGATTATGCCATCAAAGGTGAAAAAAGTTGAGTGAAAAACAAGCCGGACTGCCCCCAAAAATTCCACGCGCGGTATCGTACAGTTATTTTCTATGAAATTCCACCTCGCGGCTATGCCGTCGACTGCCAAATCCAATGGGACGTTAGTGAATAGAGAGACCACATCCAGTGAAATAAGTTCACAATTGTCACCAATGTAAGTTCCATCGAGTTTGTTGACCAGTCGAAAGCTATTCTCCACATGACTGTCCGCCGCCGGGACCGACTTGTATATGATTTTGTGGAGAAACGTCGCAAGACGGTGCAGCGGCGTGTTCAGTGAGGAGACGATGATTCGCAGGGGGCAGCCCGACTTGTGAATCTTAGGGAGCCCATAGGCTCTCGGCAGTACTCCCTCCGAACAAATCAACGACCTGTATGTCGTATCGGATATATAATCTAAGTTTTTCCACCTTGTAAGCAATTCATGCAAACTGTTGATAATTCTTCTGGTGGGATCCTTCTTTACTCTAATGTAAGTATTTGTATCACCAAGGAAGACCTTCATCTTGTCCAAATAAGATGTCTTTTCTAAAGCGACTGTTATATTGCCCTTATCGGCTCGCGTAAAAATGATATTAGGATTATCGCGTATAAACGTTCTCGCTGCTAGGGACGCGCCCGAGAGCTCCTTATCAAACAAAGATTCTTCAGGGTTGCAACTGGCCAACTTGTTAACAATTGCCGACGACTTCTGGCGAACCAAAGGCCGAACGCCAACTTCCACTCTGTCGATACTATATTCTATACTTTTGATAAATTCCATAAGAACTCGATCTTCATTCTTACTTGGCAAACAAAAGTTGTCGCCCAGTTGCAAAACTCCTTGTATTTCTAATAGAATATCTGCTGAGGAAAGGTTTTTAAACCACTTCTCCCTGATGTGCAAAGGGGAGACTGTGTGGTTGTCAAAGGATAAGGGGTTCAAGTTAATAGTAAAGGAGGAGGAAGTAGAAGGAGCGTTTAGAGGTGTGAAGGAAAATTCGGAACCCCCGGACGGTCGCGCACGACGCCCGTTAAACGGGATCAATGACGCGCCAAGATTAACTCCTCCCTGCTGATCACGTGCCACAGAAAAATATTGGACTGGACGAATATTAGCTCTAATCAATCGTTCTTTTGGCAATGAGCCAATTTAATTTCTTATCCAGTCTGCTACTTTCACTCACAAAGTGGAAACGAAGAGACCTGTTTTGTCTAGCAAAAAACTCATTGCAGATGGTGATTGGTAGTGCGCGCGCGACGCTACGTGCCAATCTGCAACTATGCGTACGCATAGCCTGAATACGCCTATGAGCATCACAGATCTCTACGTGTGTCATACTTTTGGTAAACCGATCAATAATATGATTCAACTTATTTATTGATCTAAAATGGTACAGATTGTTTTTGTAGCATGCACCTCGTTCTAAGTGCGGCGGTGTAATGTTGTAGTTGAGGCAACTTTTTAGAAATTTAATCCCCAATCTAAATTTTGCGTACCTACACCCTACGCGTGGCTCCATATAGCCTCCTTTTGAATTTGTAAAAATCTTTATTAATACTTCCTTTCCGTTACAATATATGAAATACATACACATATGTTACATTATATTACATTATATTTTATAAGGGTATCTGGTAATGTCCCCATGGTAATGTGTCGGTCGAATCAGATATGATATACCGCTTGTCATCGTACGGACTTAGAGCAATTTTCGTCTCGCGAATGGTGTATACTTCATGCAATTTCGATCTTATACAAGACTGATTACGTGTCATTTCAATATCATCATTCAAACACCGCGTATAATCGTCAAACGTTATCGTTCTCGCGACAACGTTACTCTTGACACCTTTTACTTTTTTGGTATCTTTCTTGCCATCCACTCGCAAGGCATACATTTTTGCTCTAAGCCCTACAAATTCAGTCATAATCGCGCCGTTGTTTTCATCTTTCATTAGACCCGGTATCTTTTTATTCACGAGCGGTATACCGTACGCATTGCCCACAGCGTAATCGCTCGTATCAAATTTGCTCACGTCGCGCTTCATATTCTCATATACATCTTCGCATTTAATATGGTATATTAAACTATCTGTGTCGGTGTACATTACCTGGCATCTTTCACGATAGAGCGGTGACATGTACTCGTAGTGAAATTCGTACAGACACACTTTCGATATGTCGAGTATACACATACCGACATAGATTGGTTTGTTAAATTTTACTTCGAGTTTACGTAATTCTACGGCAATTAAATTTTCCGAAAAGATGCTTCTACTGTGAAAATTTGGTTTCGCTATCATCGCCTCCGCACCGTATCGTCCGTCCCACTTTGTCAGTAATTTTACATCTACATGATTACGCACATTTTCCATCGTTTTGCCAAATACTGCATTATTCATTAATTTGTATAAATTTTTTTCAAAATCATTTTTCGTTTGTGTTCTAAATTTTGTATTTAGTTCGATATAATTTCGGAGCCATGTGGATTGAGTGAATTGTAATACGCGATGTATCTTTACGATACGAAGACCGTGACGTGTACACTGCTGCAGGTTGCGGTAGTGTATGACATAACGCTTCTTATCGTATAGCGTTGCGAGTAACTTATCTTCTCGCTTACCGGGTGGTTTATCGCGTGTTGGGCAAAACGGTAGGTCAGCGTGCGTGTCGTGAAGATGTTATGGATACTCTAAATCTACTTCGAGGATATAGCCTGTAGGTGAATCGAGCGCTATTGACGAGATGTCAAAATTAGATACGTCGTCGACCCATCGAAAATCGGCATATGGCAATGGTTGGCACATTGCCCATCCGTATAAATTATTTACATCAAAATACATGAGATATGATGATGGTTTCGATGGATCATATGACTGCATGTACTTGTTGTTGGTCTGCGCATATCTTTCTGAACATTGACTTAGACCACCGCGTATATCCCGTTCAATAAACATGACCATATCGATATCGGTAAGCAGTTCAAAATTTACGCGTATGTTTTAACATGGCGTCCCATGTATACCCGGGAAGAGTATAATAATACGCAGGGTCGAATCCGTAACTCGCGATGCAAGTGTTGCGAAAGTTTTCAAATATATCTGCCAACAACAAGACATCAGTTTTTAAGTACAGATCGCTGTATTCACCCAAGGTTTGAATGGAGAACTGCTGCCACACGTTGACGGCGTGTGCGTAGTCTCGGATACAGTGTCACCGGTTAAAGAACTGTAAAACGATTCGCGTGGTGGTAAACGCGTGTCCTGCAGCCTGTCCACGCAGTCAATGTACTCATACGGAAAGACACCTTTTCGCGTTAATAATTCAAAATTGTGAGCGGATAATGCAGAAAAATTGGAACGTAAAATTTTTAACTTATCCTTATTCAAAAAAGATGCCAATTTGTCAAGACTAGCATTGAGAAATTTGTATGAATCGATGAATCGTAATTTTACACAAGTTTTCCGATCTTTGTCCTCGGTACTATTGACAGTCTTTGTAAATGAAATGTATTTTTCTTTTGTTATTGGAAGCACAGCGTCCTTCATATGCGGTAGCTATTTCTTTTATGATAAAATGTGCATTATAGCCAGATAGATTATGGAAAACTACAGGAATGACATAATAGTCTTTGTAATTTAGATTACAGTTTGAGTGCGCGGGACCCCTGTATCGCCCGGTCAGATGACAATAATCGCGTACGCGTGTATCATCCGGCGCAAACGGTTTTTCGCAAATGTGACATTGCGTGGCGCTATGAAATTTTTCCCATTCATCTTGCGTTAATTTTGTCATGGGGACATTATCAGACAAAATACCCTTTACGCGTTGCGCTAAATTTTTAAGTTCTTCGGCGAACCATGAAACGCAATCGATACTACGGCGAGAATTATACGCGGATAATGTTTTACTTTCGAACATTGCACGTAGTACCCAACGCTAAATACCTCGTGATGTTGATCGTATGACACGTGTTCCGGCATCTTCTTCAGCACACACGCCAAGTCGGCGTACACCACGAAGGGAAGTCGCTCCTTTCTGTTGCAGTTGTCGAAGCCGAGCCACTTGTTTTTATCACTTGGTAATCGGATAGCGCAGTCGTTCATTTCTCGACAGTCTACTGTATGTGACTGCAACTTGTCCTCCGATCCGAAATAGTGCAAACATCTGTGAAAAAAAAAAAAAAAAAAATTACAATTTTATTTACAATTATTTTATATAATTTGCAATAAATATACGTACCGATCGCAGATATATTTTTGACCATTGTGTTTGCTCAATTGCGAGCTTACGAGGCGAGACAGATTTTTGATATACGCGAAATGTCCAACGTTGCCATCCTCCTCCACATACAGCATATTTACATGTTTTTCTCTCTTCCGATCGGTGAGCTGTATCGGAAGAATTGATAATTCCTTCTTTCTCTCAATGCCGTAGACGTTGATTGAGATGTTATTTATATGTTCAAATTTTTTTATTTGGTTCAACGTCATCGGAAACTCAATGTTTTGTAAATTTAACACTGTCGTGTAATGAGGATATGAAGATTCCCGTGTCACATTTCTTTCGGCGGGGTACAGAGCGACCACCACTGACCACGCGAAACATGCATTGTCTTTAGACTGCACGTTCACCACTGCTCTCTTCGTCACAATTTCTCGCGGCAAGTTTAAATAACACCCAGCACGCATAGGATTGCACTTGTTGACGTTGACCGTAAGATCAAGGATTCGTGACAATGCCCATCCGCTATCACGTTCCTGAAACTCTTCGAGAGACGCCAATGTGGATTCGATGACATGCCGCTCATACCACTCGCGTAAATCGGACGTGCGAAAGAGTTCATAATTTCGCGTGTTAATGCTTTTGTTGGCGCGCTTATCACCTGTCACAAACTCACCGTTGAACACGGTATTTACTTTTGCACAGTTGTGTATTTTTATAACATCTTGCACTTGCTCGAGTACTACACTACTAGCGTCTTCCAAAAATTGTCGCGGTTCGATATAGTCTGCGTTAATCACCGCACCTGTCAGTACCCGATTTTCGAACGCGGTATCGATCTCTCGCCAAACGAGTCTTCCCGTGTTATTATCGCCACTGTAATTACCACCACTGGTTATAAACTGTCTCTGCAATCGAGTCTTTGCACCCTCGAGTCGCGCGATTCTAGCAACCAAAGATTGTCTATATCCAATCGAGAGTCGCGGACGCTTGACACGACTGCGTTCTTCGAGCAGTTTGATAAAGTCCTCGCAACGCAGCGCCCATTCAAAATATTCGCCCAAAGTGGTGACTTGGCGGGACCGCTCCAACAGGTCGCGTTCGTTCTGCTCGATGTTTTCCATTATTTCTTTTATTCACTATTATACCACTAACACTTCTAATACAAGAAAGTAACCACTAAACTTTTTTCACCGCTGCATCTATGCGCTTTCAAATCGTACTAGGGTTTGACGCGCTCTCATCCTCCTTATATATATATATATATATATATATACAGGGTGTCTGACGTAAGGTGTCACACCGAAAATATACAAGTAGATCTCGTTAAACTGAGTCGAAAAGTCCTATACCATTTTGCAAACAACCACGTAAAATTTCGAGATATTAATTAAAAAAGATCGACCAACGAGCGCGCGAATTACGTCGGGGCGGCCCGCCGCATGCTAGGCGCGCGTTGCCTATAGCGATACGGCACGGTACACCGCTTAGCGGGCCGTCCCGACGTAATTCGCGCGCTCGTTGGTCGATCTTTTTTAATTAATATCTCGAAATTTTACGTGGTTGTTT
>NW_028141170.1:15462239-15560225 GCF_030444845.1 Prenolepis imparis
TACTACACTTTGCGAGAAGCAAATCTTTAAATCCCATATTTTTTAGCTTTCCAGCCCAGCTGTATTGAATTGCTATCTCATTTGTAATTGTTCTTTTTAAAATGTTTATAATTAATTCTCGACTGTCACGTCCGCCGATTCTATTCAACGAAATGGCCTATAAAAAAATTATAATTTATTACAATTAAGAATATAATATATATATATATATATATATATATATATATATATATATATATTGGAGGATTGCAAAAGTTCGTGCCCGATTTGAAAATAAAACACAAGCAGTTACATTTTAATGAAAATAGTTTTATTAATCAACTATGTAGTTACCATTGTTTTCTACAATTGTCTCCCAACGTTTTACCAACTTGCCGATTCCTTCTTTATAGAAATTACGTGGTTTTCCTTCAAAAAAAGTCGTGAGGTGGTTTTTGACAGCTTCTACGGAACCAAAATTCTTCCCATTTAAACTATTCTGCAGAGAGCGGAACAGATGAAAATCTGAAGCAGCAAGATCTGGAGAATACGGTGGGTGTTGGAGGATTTCCCATTTTAACTCCTTCAGTTTTCGCAGCGTCTGTTGTGCAATATGCGGTCTGGCGTTGTCTTGATGGAAAATAACGCCTTTTCGATTTGCCAAAACTGGACGTTTTTTTTGGACTTCGACATTGAGTTTGGCTAGTTGCTCACAATACTTGACCGCCGTGATTGTTTCGCCCTGTGGAAGAAGCTCGAAGAAAATGATTCCCCTGCAATCCCACCAAACAGACAGCAAAATCTTCATTGGATGCAAGCCAGCTTTTGCCGCGGGTTCTGCTCTTTCACCTGCTTGTTTCCAACTCCTTTTTCGCTGTACGTTATTGTACAGGACCCATTTTTCATCTCCTGTAACAATTCGATCCAAAAAAGGCTCATTTTCATAGCGTTGAAGTAGAGAAATTGCCGTAGAGACGCGATCCAGCTTATTTTTTTCCGTCAAAGAATGCGGCACCCATGTATCGAGTTTGGAAGTGAATCCGAGTTTCTTTAAATGGCGAAATGCAGACGAATTATCAATATTCAGCCTCTCAGCAATTTCTTCAGTCGTAATCCTTGGATTATTTTTCACTAAGGCACGCACAATGTTGTTATCAATGCCGGAAGGCCGTCCAGAGCGGGGTCGATCGTTTAGATTAAAATCACCATTTCGAAATCTCTTAAACCATTTTTTTACTGTTCAGAGAGCAGGTGCACGATTCAAATAAACGTCCCGAATGTTTTTTGTTGAGGTTCCAATACTTATTCCTTTCCGAAACTCGTATAGCATAACATGACGCAAATGTAACTTTTCGTTTTCCATTTTTTAAAATTTCTTTTTCGCACAAATCGTGCCCGATTTGCATAGATGGCGGTAATATTGCCGCCAAATGGCGTTATTGCCGCCAAATGGCGTTATTACCGCCATCTATGCAAATCGGGCACGAACTTTTGCAATCATCCAATATATATATATATACACATATAAATTACACATAAACATATTTTAAAATTTATATGAAAAAATATTTACCATTTGTTTGAAAAAGTCTTCATTTTCAAGATCTTTTTCCATATTTTGAATTTCTTCATTAATTTTTAATGGTAAAGCTATGAACTCTTGCAAAACTGACATTTTTTGATGCTTTTGAGTATTATTTTGATTTTCTTCTAATTTGCAGAGATGATCATCTATTGAACTTAATTTCGCTAATATTTGATTTAGTCGTCTCAATATTTCAGGCAGCATATCTGCAAAAAAATATAATATTACATATTTTCGGACAAACATAATAATAATTATCATAATAAAAAAAAATTAAAATAAATAATTTTTTTCGTATTAATTTATTGTATATAATACAACATAAAATATATAATTTTGTAATATATTTTTTATACTAACTTTTGCCTGGAGTGTCTGAAGTGACTAAGACCTCCTTTATAATATTTTTGTTAGAATTAAATTCCTTACTAGAATTAGAGAATTCCTCACCTAGAATTATTTCGTTGCTTATAGGTTTGACTATAAATGATTTTGGCAATAACGGTGGTACTGGAAAAGCATTCTTTTTCTTTTTCACTTGTTGATTTTCAGAAATAGTGTTATTATTTTGATCACTGTCATCAGAAGTTGAAGAGTAATTTTCGGACATCTTTTTTTCACGTGGTATACGTTTCTGACGTGAAATGTCAACATCGGAAATATCCAAGTCGGAATAATCTTGAGCAAGCTTGACCTTTTCAATTCCTGATTCGTATGTGCCTGAAAATTAATGGAAAATACAACATATAAAATCAATATTAAATAACATATATTAAAATTGTCGTAAAATAATTTACTCACTTGAAGTCCCAAAAATGCGCAGAATTTTGTGAGTAGACCAAGCACAACTGGTTTCTTCGATGATTGCTTTCCGAATTTTTTTTCGTTCGTGTAAGGCGGCCAGTGACACATTGTGTTATTATCAAGTAACCACGATGATGGCACCAACTGTAGTCCATCATCAAAAAGCGTTATTGTAAACCGCGACATCTTCGCAATTGCCTGTAAATATTTTATTCTAAAAAAGATAAAAAATAGCGAAATTTTAATCCGTTTTGTTCTAATTGATTAAATTCTAATCTCTAATTTGCAATTTTTTCAAACTTCAATGCATCGTCTAATACGAGGCTTAAAATATAAATTTCAACGGATAATTTTACTGCAACAATTTAATATTATACGGGCAACTTAAAAACTAAAAAATTATTAAAAAATTATCTCATAGAGTAAAATAGTATAAATTAATAAAAAAGGAAACTTTAGAATAGTCAATTTTTTTATTATGTATATCTGTGTCGCCCTTGCCTATTGAAACTATGATCGGGCAGCGGATCATATAGAAGATAGAAAATGAATATACATACATATTAGTGATGCGAATGGAACAGTGGGCAGAAATGGCCGCGGAAATAAAACACCAAAAATCTAAAAAAAAAATTGATTTATTAGAATTAGATTTATTATAATTAGAATTAGAAAAAGGCGAGAAAATTAAATTTCTTACAATTAGTGTTAAACGTTTTAATAAAATACGTTTGAACATAAATTAAGAGTCAAAAGTCATTTCATAAAATAAAAAATATATATCTTTTATGTATGTATAATAGGAAAAACAATGTTTAAATTATCTTTATAAGGCATTTTCCACATTTTACTCTGAATTTGGTCACATGACCATACGCGAACGAGATCCTCTTCAATTACAATTTGAATATTAAATGTATTTGATTCACAAGGTAGCAAGTATAAATTTTTAACATATTTAAATTTTTTACCAATTATTAATTTTGTATTATCTTCAGTTTCTACTAAGTTTAAAACTAAAACTATGTTTCCATTTTCTAAAAGTACACAATTATTTTATTGATTATCGCAATGGATCAAATATGAATTAATCTGCAGTATTTTAAATTGAGAAGCAACATTATATCTATTAATCAGAGGTCCGGTTTTGTGAGCTTTCTTCAATCGCATATGATCATTAAAGTTAATACCATTTAAGGTCTTCAAACCGAACTTTTCTATTTCGGCGTACCGTTTTATTAGTTGTTGGAGAGGTTTATCTGGTTTACGAATCAATGTTTTAATATATGACATATGATTTTCAAATGGAAACGCACTGAACTCATCTACGGGTCCATACTTTCTAACATCTGCACAAATATGTAATAAATTATGAATATTATGAGAAATATATTGTTCACCATAAATTTGAGTGAATGTATTGACAAAATACTCTAATAAAATTTGCGCATAGTCTATATTACTCATATGTTTTGAAAGAACTGAGCTTGCAAGAATTGTCATCGCAACGTGTAAACTTAAAAAATTTAAATAAATATGTTTTCTCAAAATATCTTTTAATACGACTGGACCAGTATATAAGAGAAACTGCCGAAATTCAGTTGCTTTCCACAATCTAAAATATGTTAAAGATCTTGGTCTTCGATGATACTCAGAAGGTACTGTATTTCGCAAATTTATTAACGCTTCTGATATCATTTGTCTCATATGATTTGAAAGTCTTACTGAACTTGGTCCAATATGCCAAAGTAAAATTAATTTCTTAACAACTCCTAAACATACTAGATGCATATAATCCAATGGTACTTCTGTTACAGGTTTAAAATTAGGAATGTCGTTTAATATTGTTTCTCTTATCTGATAATTGTTATATTTATAATTTATAAAATCTTCATCAGTTCTTAAAACAAAATCGGTATTTACTGAGGGAAAACATATTCGTCCATTAATGTACTTCCCTTGAATAGTACATTTCGTACAACTGTTGTAACCGTTATGATTTTTAATATTTAAAATAAAAGATTTAGCTAGAGCATCACATATTAAACCATGCACCTTAATTTCAATTTTTTGTCCGTCATAAATTAATGGATTATTTATCAAAAAAATTGCTTCATCAACAAACTTTTGCAGGAAAACATTATTATTTGCAGGTTTAGCTTCGCCATAGTATGCCCCAATAATAAATACCAATTTTGTAACAGTATCAAGATACAATATTAACCATAAAGAAGCGTTACCAGACTTCGTAATTGGTAGTCCATCAATATTTATAAAAATCCTAAGAACATTGGTTAGACTAACTTGTATATGTTTCCGCAACATTTTCTTAACAGCTCTCTTAAAACCAAAATGATAGTACTGCATTTCTGTAGGAATGCATTCGACATTTCTAGGAGTATTTAACAAAGTTCGTGGATCTTTGGGAAATGGTAAATCTGTATGTTTCCGTAAAATAATCAGTAAATTAGCTAGAGCCTTGTGCGATATATGGTTATTTATATACCAATGACATAAATTTTTTTTAAACTCATCATAATTTTCTAAATTTGGATCGTCAATTACATCTGCAAATTCACTTTCTAATTAAAACTCTTTTTTCTCATTTTCTAACTGTAAATCTATAACTTCACAAGGTATTTCAACATCATTGAATTCAGTTGAGTCTATATTATTAATATCAGATCCAACAATATTATTGTTTAAATTATTGTCATCGTCGCTATCATCTGAATCAGTACTTGGTTTCGGAATCATATCGGTACTATCATTTTGATTTTGAGATATTAATTCTGGACTGTTCTCATCAGCAGAAGATATATCAAAAGAACAACCCGGTGTTGGCTCAGATACAGTATCTACATCTATTGCTGTATTTTTTGCAATTAGTCTTCGAATATGTCGTTGAGAATAACAAGAAAATCTTTTCCGTTTTTTATCCATTGGGAAAATGTAAAAATAATTCTTCAAATCTTATACCGTCAATAAATAAACTTATAGACCTATAATATATAATGTAACATATATATACTTAATTTTCTTTAAATTTAAAACACTAAAACAATGAAAATTTAAGAGTACTAAATAATAATAAATTGAAAAAAATGAAGTAAAAATGAATAATTTAAATTTTAATATTTTTAGTTTAATTAATTTTAAAATAAGTTCAATTATTTTGTAGAAATTCAAAAATTGGTATATAAAGAATTATTAATGGTATATAAAAAGAAGATTTTAATACTTATTTTATCTCATAATCAATATAATATATAGTTCTAAATAAAAAAATAACCCTTAATGTGTATTTTACAATTAAAGTTATTATTTTTTAATTTTGGATGAGTTAAACAAAATTTCCTTATATGCAAAAAAAATAGTTGAACTAATTAAGATAAAATTTTAATAGCATACACATTATCAAATATCTTTTATATTTCTTTAACATATATAATATAATGTTTATTTTATTATAAATTATATATACATATATATATATATATATCGGGTGTTAAAAAAGTGGCGGATACGCAGTTTACGAAAAGCCCTTTATTTTCAATTACTTATAACTCGAAAACTATTGGTGCCTCGACATTTTCACTGAGGAAAAATCGTCTCCAAATAACCTCAGGAATTCACCCCTATACAGCGTATCCGCCACTTTTTTAACACCCTGTATATATATACACACATACCTCTGTTGATGAATATTTTCTGTTAAATTTCTTTGGCAAACACCAAAATCAGCCAATCACCAAAAGCACCAAATATTTGCCACTAGTGCCAATAATAGATCTAAAATTGAAATAATATAGATATATCTATTAATAATAAATAATTGAATGCTACACATATTCTATATATTATTAGTATTAAAAGATAAAGAATTTAATTTATTCTAATAAAGATTATAGGATCAAACAAAAAAATTCTCTTCGCTGTATTATCACATAACTCTTTTTAAAATTCTTGAATCAAATATCAAGCCTTTAATTATATATATTTATAACAACCACATTTTCAAGAAATTAAACGACTGTTCTTGTCGATCCAAACACTATATATACTTAATAACTTTAGTCGTTACATACAAATGTAAATATAAAGACATATGGTTTTGGTTTGAGAAGTCTAATCAAACTGTACTTAAAAATATATACAATAGAAATATATATCACATATTAAAATCACATCACATTTTAGAAAGACTTATTATATACAGGGTGTCCCAGAACTGGCGAAGAAGCTTTTAATGACAGATTCTTCATGAAATTCTAAGTCGAAAAGTTCTTTACAAAAATGTGATCCAATGAATAGAATTTGAATGGTGAGGCATTGAAGTTGACGTATGGGAGCGCATGAAATTCGCGCGGTCAGGAGCGTAACGGCCAAGCTCGGCACGGGTACAACTTATAACTCGTGTATCGCGCCGATGCGTGTTTATCGTTACTCTATAATATTCTGTTATTAATAATATGAATTAATTATTCTCATTAATAATAATATTTATCTTTATCAATTAATAATTTTGTGTACTTGACCAGTAAGTTGAATATCCTTAAACTATGGGATATGCGAGATATTGATTAGACTAACTTAACAAATGACAAATTAAAAATAAATTAATAAATAACAAATTAATCATAATTTTATCAATTAATTAATTAATTACTCAAATAACTGAAATTAATAAATAATGAGTAAATAATAAATATTGAAAAATAGAAAAAAATAAATAAATAGTTAATGAATAATTAAATAATAGTGTAATATTGAAATAAAGTTTCAGAGAAGAATATAAAAAATTTCAAATAGTTTAAGGATATTCAACCAGTAGGTCAAGTAGACAAAATTATTAATTGATAAAGATAAATATTATTATTAATGAGAATAATTAATTCATATTATTAATAACAGAATATTATAGAGTAACGATAAACACGCATCGGCGCGATACACGAGTTATAAGTTGTACCCGTGCCGAGCTTGGCCGTTACGCTCCTGACCGCGCGAATTTCATGCGCTCCTATACGTCAACTTCAATGCCTCACCATTCAAATTCTATTCATTGGATCACATTTTTGTAAAGAACTTTTCGACTTAGAATTTCATGAAGAATCTGTCATTAAAAGCTTCTTCGCCAGTTCTGGGACACCCTGTATATATATATATGTATATATATATATAACATATATATATATATATATGATATATATACATATATATATATATGATATATATATATAACATATATATATACATATATATATATATGTTATATATATATTATTATTATTATATATTATTGTTAAACACTAAGAATATATATATATATATACACATATATATATATATGTTATATATATATATATATTATTATTATATATTATTGTTAATATATATAAACTACAACCTATTTCGGACACAAAAAATATGTTTTTTTATTTTTGTAACTAACTTTTACAACTTTTCTATTAAAAATAGAGTTATCACCATAAAGGTTTCATATGTAACTTTTATTGTTTTCATATTTTATATGTTAATTATATAAGCATACATACCTTTTACGTGAGACAATAAATTATCTTTTTGGCGGACGAAGATATCATCACGTCCAAGAGACCCAAAGTATACGCACAACACTATACACACCGCCATCTATCCCGACAATCATTTCGCGGCAATAAGTATGCGATACTCATTTATTTATTGAGAAGTCTCAGAAACCTCTCAGAAATCTTGCATTTATAATGTTGCAAAATACTACATTGCAGGAACATTTCAAATGTAAGGTTTCAATCAAGATAATTGCAGAAATATTGCAGTTGCAATATTTCAAAAAAGATGATCTCAGAGACATTACAAATGTGATGATACACAATTGAGACATTGAAACATCCCTGCAACATAACTTAAACCTTCTGTGCTATCAGAGTATCCGCCAGAAAGTGAACACATCTGGTATATCATACAGCTTTGCCTTTATAAGTTTTCAACAAAGTATGACAAACAAATTTCATATGTAATGCCAATTATCAAGACTTTTAAAACACTTAATACTAATGTGAATGAATTACATTATTTTAAACGTACAAAATTTGTTACATGAAATATATTATAACAAAAAATTTTAATTACTATTTCTTCTAAATTTATATAATCTTATATTGTATTTTTGCCATAACATGTATAAGTGTCCATTTTGTGTTGATAATTCTCCGACAATCAAATTTCTTGTAGCACATATAAAATTGGCACATAGTGCATCATTGTCTACTTTTATATGTAAGCAACAAAATTGCACACGTAGCTTTACTAATATATATTCATTTAAACGGCATTTAATTCAAAAACATACTCAAAATAATAATTTTTCTAATAATAAATTTTCTGCATCTGAATCTTATTTATGTAATGATAATATTTTATGTCACAAACTTGTTAAATCAAATAACGTTAAATCAGATCAGTTTAAAACATACATTGATTTTGAGAAGTTCTTAACAACGAAATCTTGTGAACAATTAATTATTGATCCGTTAATAACGTTAGAAAAATTTGATGATATAGTTACGAAAAGGGCCGCTTTATTTGTTTCAAAATTATATTCTGATACTACTTTATCACGATCACTTGCGCATAAAATAATACAATGTGTAGACGAACTTTACAAATCAACTATAGAAATTATTAAACATAAATATGAATATCAAGAGAAACAAAATGTACCATCAAATTTAAAAGATATTTGCATAATTCTACAAAATGCTTTTGCTGAATTCAAAACCGAACATCAAACATTGCAGTATTTTATACGAAATGAATATCTTATTATGCCACAATCCATTAATATTGCCACAATATTACATCCGAAACGTATACAAATGCATAGAAGCATAGGTTTAGTTAATCGAGTTTTACAAATTGTTCCTATTAAATCTCTTTTAACAAAATGTTTACAGTTGCCAAATGTTTTTCAGCTAATAATGACACAGATGTGCGAAAATAAATGTAGTAACGTATTAACTTCTATTATTCATGGTGAAGCATGGAAAAATATCGAAAAACAGTTTACAGGAAAATTAGTTTTGCCTCTTTTATTATATTTCGATGATTTCGAAATTAATAATCCTCTTGGATCCCACAGTGGAGTACATAAACTTGCTGCCACTTATTGCGCTATTCCTATTATTCCAAACGAATATTCTAGTATGCTAGAAAATATCTTTTTGCTTCAATTGCATGATACAAAGGATCATTTACAATTTGGAAGCAAAATTATATTTTTTAATCTAGTGAATCAAATTAAAGACTTAGAAACAAATGGTTTAATTATTAATGTAAATAATAAACAACAAAAAGTTTATTTTGCTTTAATAGGAATTCTAGGAGATAATTTAGGACTCCATACAATTTTTGGCTTTTCAAAAAGTTTTAATTCGTTATATTCATGTAGAGCCTGTTTGGCTGATAAAACCATTTTACAAAACCAGATATCAGAAGAGTCTGAAATATTACGAACTCGTTTCAATTATGTTATTGATTGTGTTACAAACGCTCATGGTATCCAAGAGGAATGTATTTCTAATACACTTTCCAGTTTTCATGTCATTGAAAATATATGTTTTGATATTATGCACGACATATATGAAGGCATCTGTCGATATGAAATTGTTAAAATTTTACATAACTTTATATATACGGAAAAGTTATTTTCTCTGGACATTTTAAATGATAGAATACGATTTTTTGATTATCCTATTAGCAATAATGAAAACATTCCGCTTATTGTAACCAAAACGTCGTTAAAAAATGAATACATTTTGATTTCGGCATCAGAAATGTCTACTTTAGTTAAATTTTTAGGTTTAATTATCGGCGATTTAATACCTGTCAAAAATAAATTCTGGGAACTGTATATGATTTTAAGAGAAATTATATGTATAATAGAGACATCAATATTAACAAGAGAAACTTGTGAACTGCTCGGAACACTAATATCAGAACACCATAAATTATATTTAGATCTTTTTAAAGAAAAATTAAAACCAAAACATCATTATTTGATACATTATCCACGAATAATAATGAAAATGGGTCCTTTGAAATATCTCTCTTGCATACGTTTCGAAGCTAAACATAAAGAAATAAAACAAAAAGTGGTAACATCGCGGCGAAATCCTTCATATACTTTTACATTAAAGCATCAATTAAAATTAACATATCGATTCTTTAAAAATAAAGGTTTCGAAAATCGCTTTTCTGTTGGTGTTGTTCTAAAGAATACATTGACACAGTTAGACAATTATAACAATTTTAAAAATGCACTATCTGAAGATATTAATGTAAATTATTTTCCTGTATCGTGGTTAAATATTAATGGAATCATATATAAACCTGGTATGATCGTAGAAATAGACACTGATGGTATATTTCGTTTCTTTGGTCACATTCAATATATTATAATAAATAATGATCAATATGTTTATTATATTTATCAAAATGTAAAAACAGTAAGATTTTCGCAACATATACATGCATTTGAAGTCGCACGAACAGAAGTATGGGGTTGCATTGTTCATACAAAATTAATTTCTGTACTTCCTAATAATATACATGTTATGGCAGATGGAAAATATTACATTTCTTGTTCGTAATTTTTATATTTTTGTTCGATATAGAAATTAAAATAATATTAGAATATGAAATTTAGTTTTAAACATGTGTCCGAACATTGTAGAAATTTTTATTTTATGTATATTTGTATAATATATATACAGGATGTTTCCAAATTCGAGAATAACAAAAGTATGCAATATGGGAGAATTCGTGAAAAATTAACTAATCTAAATGTATATCATTCTTTATTCTAAGTAATAATTTTCAAAGTATAAAGATTTAAAGTTGGTCAATCACAGACTATGTTTAAAATGTTACCTGATGTTTATGAGTCGCGTGTGCGCTAGTGTTAATGACGCACGTCATAATCTACGAATGGGCAATCATCTAAAACGTAGTCTGTATATATTTGATCAGCTTTTTCTTATATTTCAAAATTATTGCTTCGAATAAAAAATGGAAAATTTTTACATGATACATAATTTTTCACAAATCTTTGTGCTATAATTTTATTATCGAATTTCTTGAATTACGAGATATCTTATATATATATATGACTATAAGGTTATTACTATAAGATTATTTGATACAGATTTTTAATTAGAATATAAGATTTGAAATTGAAATTTTTTCCTTAGATTATAAGATTAGTTGAAACAAATTATTTCCCAGACAGCACTAAAATCAAAATATCCAAAATCGAGACATAAGATATCTTTAAGACGTTTTTAAAACATCTTATGATACGATATCTAAAAGACATCTTAAAGATGTCTTAAAGATGTCTTATGTCTCGATTTTGGACATGTTTCGATTTTAGTATTGTCTAGGAAATAATCTGCATATATATATTGTCATCAGATAACAGACGTTTTATTTTGTTTGTAACAAGAAAAAGTACATATAAGTAATATAAGTGATTAATATACATATATGAATATGTAATAAATATGTATTAAATAAAAATATTAATTAAATCAGAAGAAATAGTTGTTTTCCTTAAATATATATAAAATAATATTAACATAATATTAATACATTAGAATTAAATATCTGATTAATACTAATATTTACATAATTAATTCAAATAAATATTCGCGAAAACTAAAAATATTATGTCTCGATAAATAAAATAATTAATTTATATCAAAAAACATATTTAGTTGGCCTAACAAAATTGAATTCTTTTTAAATACATATAAAATTAAATGTATAATTTCGTTTATTTAATTTAATAAGATCTATTTTATATTAATTAAATAAATAATTACACAAAACAGATATTATTAATATTTAAAAAAATATTTTTTTTATAAATTATTACACAAAACAGATATTATTATTTAAAAAAATATTTTTTTTATTCAACCATATGTAATTCTATATAAAACGATTACACAATCGAATATTTAATTAAAGGGAACTAAGATTTGTTTACTTGATATAAAAAATATGTTATTTCAATTATGTTTAGAGTTCAACAAACAATATGTATTTTCAAAGTAGTCAAATGTAAGATTGGATCAAGTAAATATATTCTTTGTATTATTATATATGTTTTTAATTTTACATAATATTTGCTAATTCTTACAAAAGTAAGCATAAGTTAATATTGTGGAAAATTAAAAACATATATAATAATACAAAGAATATATTTACTTGATCCAATCTTACATTTGATTATTGTTCAATAGTAAACGACATAAATCAAAATCAAGACCGGTGAACGGAATATTGATTCTATCCTCGTTCTTGGCGCGTGAACATATTTGCCTCGATCACGTGTCGGCGAAGGAATGCGAGTCCACAACCGCTCAGTATCAAATAAACTGTTGCCACATGTCGCTGATTCGACCGTGATCGAGAGAAAAACAAAAGCCAGACCTTGCGAGCCGGGATCTATCGTTATTACTACGCGCACATAATTCAGTTCGATATTCGACATCGTCACTGAACGACTGAAACCTCGTACTGATTCGAATACTGGGGATAACCGACTTTTTCCTCGGGACGATAGTTTAAAATTTACTATATCGTCCAAGATCTCATTAAATTAACAATTGTGTTTGGAAGATCTCATTGAATTAATAACTGTGTGGAATTGTTAAAGTGAATCGTGACCTCTAAATTATTAGAGATCTTTATACCATCAATTTGAATAAAGGTCATTTTCCACACAACGGAGTTCTTCAAGTTCCTCGCTCTAAGCATATTCACGCATCCACTTTATTTCCTCTTCCCGTCCAAATCTGAACGGACACCGGCGCTCAGGGATAAATTAACAATATCGAATCCCGCAACAATTACTTTGAAAATATATGTTGTTTGTTGAACTCTAAACATAATTGAAATAACATATTTTTTATATCAAGTAAACAAATCTTAGTTCCCTTTAATTAAATATTCCTGACATTCAATTGTATAATCGTTTTATTTAGCATTACATATGGTTAAATAAAAAAAATATTTTTTTAAATACTATTAATATCTGTTTTGTGTAATTATTTATTTAATTAATATAAAATTGATCTTATTAAATTAAATAAACGAAATTATACATTTAATTTTATATGTATTTAAAAAGAATTCAATTTTGTTAGGCCAACTAAATATGTTTTTTGATATAAATTAATTATTTTATTTATCGAGACATAATATTTTTGCAGATTAACAAATATTTGTTTGACAGCCCGTGACCGCCGCATTTAGTTAGATTAAAAACATTTTTTTTGTTTTAACATTTTTTTTTCTCAGTGCAGAAATCAGCTGATAACTGTCAAAAATATTAATCGAGTTTAAAGTATTATAACATTATTTAAAATTACACAGACAGAATTTTCTCTTATAATTTACCCTGAAAATCATGGTAATCGTAGGACAATATGGTTTGGAAAGAATTTGTTTAATATTTTAATTTGTTTGTGTTTTAATTTGTCTAATATTTTAGATTGTCTTTCTTAAAAATTGTTGAAAAAGATTACTATTTAAGTAAATCTGTCTGAACGCACGGCAATTGTTTGTCAAGTATTTAAAGTGAGTTTCTCGAGAGTGCTTTACGCTGATACAGTTAGTACCGCCATTGTACCGCGAGATGGCTTCGTGGCGAACAATCTTTCCATAGAAGAAAACAGTCTAAGAAAGTATATATGGCGATGAAACTACTTGACTGACGTCTTGATGTTCAAGGCTTTTCAAGAGGATTATTGGTTACACTTTTATTTTCGACACATTTGGTTTGACACATTATTTTCGACGCATTGATTCAAAATTTTTATTCTCGTCAAAGTGAAAGTTATTGTATAAACATGTTATATTGTGTTTTTATTTAATATTAAAATTTAATCTCCATAAAATATCTTTAGACAAACATATTTAGAGGATATTATGTTATTTATAAGCGTTTACCGATAAAGAACAGATTAAGTTATTTTGTAACTCGCGAAAAAGGGAGAGTAATAATAATAGATATAGAAAATAGTTTCTTAAATTTAATCTGCATCAAATTATTCTCTTGATGAATATTCTAATCGTCTTATTTTATTGCAATTCATTATGCATATATCGTCTGCTATTTATTGAAATGAAATAACTCAATTTAGAAAATGTTTAATATATACATATAATTTAACCTATTTAACATATATACTGCGTTTAGCAATTGATCAAATTGCTTAAGGATTAATAGTAACTTATTATCAATTGATATTAGCATATAATACCTATATATCATTTTTTTTTTAAATAATTCTATACTACATTTTTAAACTATACACACATATATATGTCTTAAACCTTATTTCTAATCTGATACATTTTACATTAGTTTCCCCTGTAACAATGTAATTTTTAAACATTTATGGTTATATGATTATACGATTTTGAAGTTACTACTACAATCCAATACATAAACATTTATAGTGTAATTATTAGTGTACTTATTATAATAGGTTTCCCAGCTTTATAAAGATACACAATACTAACTAGTTGATGGTTGTATTATGTAGCCTGTTATACATGCTGTGAACAGTCACTAAATCTAAATATACATGGTTCATTCATGAAGGTACCATTTTATTATACCATGTCTAAATGCATTTACAGATTATAGTAATATATCCAGTGTTTCAACTTAATTAACATTACAGTTTTTATTAACTTAAATTATACATAATTAGTATATTATTCTTATATTTTAAACAACCCTATTCTTAATTTATAGTATCTATACATATGAGGCATGCTATGTGTCTATGTGGAAAGAGGGAATGTCCAGTTTTCTTCATTTGATAACACTAGTTGTACCTGGTGTAAGCACAACAGAGGATATTTCTGATTGTCTTACTGCCTGTGCCAATCTGGCAGCACTGATCCTCGTTTGTTCGGAATCAAACATTCTAATAAGTTCTTCATAAGCAAATTCAGTTGGGACACCACCGGTAGTGTATCGTGCTATTATCATCATTCTTTCTTTATTAGGAGTTTTTCCTTTTGCCATATATTGCTTTAATACTTTAACTACAATTCCTTTCTTCAAATTTTCTTCTTTGACATTTCTAGTTGCAGCTATTGATGCACATACTGCTATATCTATATCTGCCATCAATAAATATTGACCGCCACCTTGTGTACTTTGATTGATGGCTACCAGCAATCTCTTCTCTTCCATTCTTAAATCATGTGCTAAAGATGGTAAATCATCTTTAGAAAAACATGCTCCTGCTAAAGGCGTCATTAATTTCATTCCAGTCCCATATGCTAATTTAACAAGTCTACTAAATGTTTCTAATGCAATTAAACCAGATTGCTTCAATGTAAGTATCATAGATTTTTCTTTATTCTCAGGTTTATATTGGGAATTCTCTTGTTTATAAGTTGCAATAAATACTGTGTGTTTTATTTCAATAGCCTGAGAAGCAACTCCACTCTTAACAGGAAATATAAACTTCCATACTTTATCCCCTGTGTTTTTCCTAATCTTTCTTGATTCAGGTCCTATTTCATAGATTATTTTAGAACAGAACTCTACTGCACATGACTTTTTGTCTAATGCTAAATCTGTCATATAATCTATGCAGTGTTTAGAAAATTCTTTCCTAAGTTCATCAATATTGAAATCAAGACCAGTATGAGTGTCAATGAAATCTTGAGGAGTGATGCCAGCAATGTTGAATTCTGTAGCCACCCCATGAGCAAAAAAACAAATTGATCATTGTTTTACTCGTAATGTAGCCAACGCTACAATAACAAATAATTTTATTTATTTTGCCTTGAACAGTTGGGATAAATATATTGGATAAACAATAAGAATTACTATTAAGGCTCTTCTGTGTTAAATACAAATATATAAGTGATAGGCCTTTTTTAAGAGCCGAACGCGGATGTTGATGCGTATTCTAACGAAATTTAATTTTTCGCTGGAATTAAATTAATTGTGCACAGGGTACGAATTTTACTACTTGGTATACTGCCAAGTCATTGTATGGAATAATCTCTTACTTGAGATTTTTGTTCCATACATCCCCTCTAACCTCCTTAAAGAATTAGATGCGAGAGAAAAATATAGATCCGAAAGTCGCTGAATCGGGAATCGAATCCGAGACCTTTCGCTTGCCGGGCGACTGCTCTTCCATCTGAGCTATTCAGATCCTTTCGATTCTATATTTTTCTCTGCTTTTTAAATAAATACTTTAAATAACGCCTTTTCGGCCGGCGTAATTAAACAATAAGAATTACTATTAAGGCTCTTCTGTGTTAAATACAAATATATAAATGATAGGCCTTTTTTAAGAGCCGAACGCGGATGTTGATGCGTATTCCAACGAAATTTAATTTTTCGCTGGAATTAAATTAATTGTGCACAGGGCACGAATTTTACTACTTGGTATACTGCCAAGTCATTGTATGGAGGTCTCGGGTTCGATTCCCGATTCAGCGACTTTCGGATCTATATTTTTCTCTCGCATCTAATTCTTTAAGGAGGTTAGAGGGGATGAATGGAACAAAAATCTCAAGTAAGAGATTATTCCATACAATGACTTAGCAGTATACCAAGTAGTAAAATTCGTGCCCTGTGCACAATTAATTTAATTCCAGCGAAAAATTAAATTTCGTTGAAATACGCATCAACATCCGCGTTCGGCTCTTAAAAAAGGCCTATCACTTATATATTTGTATTTAACACAGAAGAGCCTTAATAGTAATTCTTATTGTTTAATTACGCCGACCGAAAAGGCGTTATTTAAAGTATTTATTTAAAAAGCAGAGAAAAATATAGAATCGAAAGGATCTGAATAGCTCAGATGGAAGAGCAGTCACCCGGCAAGCGAAAGGTCTCGGATTCGATTCCCGATTCAGCGACTTTCGGATCTATATTTTTCTCTCGCATCTAATTCTTTAAGGAGGTTAGAGGGGATGTATGGAACAAAAATCTCAAGTAAGAGATTATTCCATACAATGACTTGGCAGTATACCAAGTAGTAAAATTCGTGCCCTGTGCACAATTAATTTAATTCCAGCGAAAAATTAAATTTCGTTGGAATACGCATCAACATCCGCGTTCGGCTCTTAAAAAAGGCCTATTACTTATATATTTATATTGGATAAAATTTCAGCTCGCATTTTATATGTTGCCGATGTAATACCTGTGTGTAATATCTATGTACTAATTACTTTTACTGATTTATCTTCTAATTTTATTTTTTGAGGGTTGCCATTTTTTAAGATGGGTACATTTTGTTTTGGTTTTATAATTTTATTTTTTATTCGTATTTTATTTGTATTTTCTTTTTCAGACTCATCTAAATTTATATTGTTGAAATCAGTTGTGTGCCTTTTTCTTTTTTCGTTGTTTATTCGAAGTTTTGCTTCTTCAATTCTGAAATGTCCTGATTTGTGATAGGACATATTTTAATATAATGTGGTCCTTTATAATTGCTCTCCTCAACGACAACAATACATACACAATTATTAAAAGAGATCCTATAAAAAAATTAATTAACAATCTCCACGATTAACATGCGTAACATGACCTAATGACATGCGTAACAACGTCGTTCATAAAATTTCATATGAAAATTGGGACGCCTCATACGTAGGACAGACCAGCAGACTTCTAAAAACACGCATTTCTGAACACCATAAACATATAAACAGGAATACAACACAACGTTCGGTAATCATAGAACATAGATTAACAAATCATGATTTTGCATGGGATAAGAGGGAAATTTTGGATGAAGAACATATATTTGGAAAGCGTTTAATATCCGAAATGATTTTTATTAAAAGACAAAAAAATAAGTTAAACATGCAGAGCGATACTGGAGGTTTACATGGCACTTTTTTAACAACGGTGGAGAGATTACCACAGATTTAATTTCCGCGATTTTTAGCATATTTCCCCACATCGATCTTACATACGAATACAGTGTTTCTTGTATTGTTTACACTCACAATGTCAAGCGACACCGAATCTTAGCATTTATATTTGATAGTTGTGTCTTGCCCACGGTCATTGACTGTTACTCTTTTATCGAGATGGATGGGGTGAGTTTTTTTGGCTTTTAATTAATTAATGAATCTACCATTCACCAATCTCATGGACTCTTTGTTGTTTTTTTTTTTAAAAAGGTTTTGCATCTCGCGTTTTTCTTTCCAAAGAACATGTGATCTGCTCTTTTGCAATAGCAGCCGGAGGAATCTCACATAGCAAATGGAAATATGTAGAATCTTGTCAAGATATCCTGCCGGGATATTGCAATATCCTAAAGATATTCAATAGAAATCTTAGATATGTGAGGGATATTAATAGGATATACTAATGTCCGCACTTAAGAAAACGTAGAGATCACAAATTTCAGTGAAATATATTTCTACGTTATTCCTGAGATCTCCGATTATTGCCGCTTACAGTAAAATCTTGAAATGTATATCGCAAGTATAGATATTATAATATATAAATATATTAAGGCTGATTATGGTAGTTATTCAGGATTTATGTGGGAGAATATTTCTAATAATAATATCGGCTTAATTTACACTGATGATTTAATATGCATATCAACTAGTATATTAGTATAAAATTTGCTCAGTAAGCCAATTTTATACCAATATACTAAAATTATATATATTGTGATAAAAATATATTGTGAAAAATACAACTTTTTTTACATAGTTGAGTATATTAACTTTCACTCTGAAAGTAATTAACAAAATAAATGTTTTCTCATAAAATAATCTATATATCTATACATATATAATAAACTTTATAACCGATAATTTTTAATTATAATTATCGTTATTTTCGCGGAGATTCCTTTGACACGATCTCTCGGATTATTCGGGTTATCTTCGGATTATCGGGCCCTCGAGCGTGCGGGTTTAATAATCAAAACTCTATCTAACCGGAATGGGCGCCAGGTACGGGCGTAAAACCGTACCGCTACTCACCGGAACTCCGCGACGCGGTAGCCGCGTCCGTCTCGAATCCGGCACGCTCGATCCAATACCCGCCAAGAGATCGCGACGATCAAGGGCGCGGCAGCTCGGCCGACGGCAAGGGTTCGCTTTGCGACAGCGAAAGAAGGAGAATAATGGGGCGATTTTGATGGATTTTCATGAGTATATTTACGTCAGCCAAAGAAAATAATTAATAAGAAAGCGTATTAAAGACATGAGTACTAATAAAAACCAGCACAATACAAATTCAAGATATGATATAAAGACAAACAGACATTCGGTCGACATCGGAGACCGTTGAATATAATTTTACATAAGTACTATTATTCGAGTCACATCGGAATATTCACATACGGATATCGTCGTATTAGAAATACGCGTAAGCCGCTCGCGCCGCCCGAAATTCGATACTATAAAACGTACGGTCGCACGCCGGGATATCAACGTACACGCGCTGCGCACGTGATCCGCTCCGTCGTTACTACCCGCGTGAGTATCGAATCCGGGACTTCTCGCTCGCGCTGATTACAACCGAACGGGGGGTCAGGTCCTTTTCGTATACTGCCCTTCGTTCATTATATGCTAAACAAGTAACAAAGTACCCGCGCTAAATGCGAATTTACGAGCTCACCGATCTTACGAGTTATACACGACAGCTAACGAGAAACATGTAATCGCGATATACTATATGAATCGGACAAATTTTTCCAATCTCAGAGCTCGGACTGTGGGCTAGCCGAAAAGAGAGAGATTTTCGCGGAATAAGGGGGTTCGAGCGAGTCGTCACTCCGGTGGCCGTCACAAAAGGCATCCCGAGAATCTATAACGTGGCGTCAGCCGCCATTTCGGCAACTATTTCGGCAACTACTTCGAATAGGCTCTATTTCCCCGGTGCGACTCGCTCGAACAATCTACCTTCTGAATGGGTCGGGGATGGCGACGACGTCTCACCAGCTTTCGTCCTCTGCGACGTCACTCTCGCTTCGATCTCGTTTTGCGCGTTTCCTTATCATCGACAGGACCTCTGCTCACTCACGCGTCTTGCCCGACAGTGACGAGCGGAAGTCTCGCCGGAGACACGCTGGCGCCGTATCGCCGAACTAGGCCGCTCGGGGCGCTCCCGTAATCAGGGCCGTGAGGCGGCCCGGAGGATCCCCGCGGTCGTTGCGGCGGCTCTTCGCTTCCGCGCTCTTTTTCTTTCCGGGGTCGTTCCTCCATTCCCGTAGAGTACGGGCGGGAAAATCTTGCGGCAGCTTACGGGGGGCCCGATTCCGGCCGCCTCGGACACCGGATGTCGTCCGCCGCGAGTCCTCAATCGATCGTGGATCGCATCCGGGTCCGGGCGCCGGGCATGCCATCGGGTCCCTTGCCGTAACTCCGTGGCGGGGCTCCTGCGCACTTCTCGCGCGGAGTGGCCTTCCCCTTTTCCTCAGCTCTCAATCCCTAGGGAAGAGGAGATGGATATCAATTTTACGCGGCATCTACTGTCCCGAAAAGTATTTAAGGTCATGATATTTTAATACCGATCTCACTTAGCGTGTTCCATAAGGCGTGGCCTCCCCTCGTCCTGTTTCTTCCCTTTACGCCGCTTTTCCTCCGGATGAGATGTCGTCGCTTCTCCCTCGACCTTCGCTAATTTCGCTAATAGCTGCCGCAGCAATCGCAACAGCTACGGCAACACGCAATCGGAACGCGCAGCGGTGGAATCGCGTCCGATTCCGCGCTCGAATCGCTCTCTCTCTTTCTTATTTTAGAGAGAGCAGAGGTGCCAAAATCTCCCCCTGGTCGGGTCTCGCGACCCTTGTGACGGACAATTTCACCAAATGAAAACTGTCACGTCATAACTTATATAATAATATTCCAATACCTTTAAAATTAATAAATTTAGCGTAGTAGATTCGATAGGTTAATTCAGTCCGTGGATAGATAAATGATGAGGTTATGGCACGTGGAATGTACATGTCACATAAAGAACCTTCTTCAGTAGTTTAATTCACAATTCTTCAATAGGCCTTTGCTAATCATTAAAAAGTCTATGCTTGATGGCCAGAACTTCACTTTATTTGTTGTCAGACATCAAAGATCTGACCTGATTTCAAAAATAGAGGCCCATGTAGATATAATTAAGGAGAATATTTTACTATAAGCATTAAAATAGAATTAAGTCAAACGAGAACAAGAAAATTCTCGATATTACGTTATGGAATCATAATTCTATAATTTAGAAATAATTTAATCCTATCCTATTGCATTAAAACTCAAGTTTTACTATAAATTATCAAACCTTAAGAATTCTAATTAAATAACGTGAAATAAATTATATAAGAAATGATTCCATAAACGTATTGGGTTTCGGTGAAATTAGCTGAAACTTTGCAAAAATATTGTTCGTGTAATGCTGATGAAAAGTCAACATTGCCACGACCTCCAAAAATCAATCGTTTGATCTCTATGAAACGTTTTTTTTAATAACTAATACAGCGGCAACAGCATTATCAAGCCTATTGTGCAACTGAATATACTTGAGTAAGTGCGTGCGTGCGTGCGTGTGTGTATGTGTGTGTGTGTGAGAAAATAAAAAAAAGTAAAAAATAAAATAAAATAAAAAGTTAAAATTAATAGTAAAATGTAAAAATATATAAATGTAAAAAACAAAATGAATATATTGTGAAATTAATGAAAAGCGAGTAAAAATGAACAAAATTTAAAATTTATAAATACTAATAATACTTCCAAAAATATACCTGCAATAATTGTAGGCTTTCGGCGAGTAAAAATGCAGAGTTATCGCAAACTTTTTTATTTCTTCGCTGTATCGACAACCATTCTTGTTTCTTTTTCGATTGAACCATTCATTCTGAAATAATTCGCTAACACTTCCGCCAAAGATATGAGCAATGATCTCACATGGATCTTTTTCAAGAAGATTCTTTTTTCTATTAATTATATGTACAATTTGTTAAAAATTAATATATATATTATATATAATATAATATTAATATATATTATATAGATAGATAATTGTGTTTATTGTTCCCCTATGGGGTTTCAATTTACATAAATCTTATAATGTAGCTTAAATCTAATCTTATGTCTAACACCCGCAATGACCTCTGCCGATTCTCTCTCTCTCTCTTTCCGCCTTTTGCCTTTTACTTCTCGCCTTACTTCAAGTCTTAACAATCTCGCTACCTTCTTATGCCTACTCTTAATACTGTCCTAACCTAGTTTGAACCTCCGCTTCCGCTGTACTTTTTACTCTCTCTTCTACTCTCTCTCTCTCTCTCTCTCTCTCTCTCTCTCTCTCTCTCTCTCTCTCTCTCTCTCTCTCTCCCATTCTCACCCTCTCCCCCTCTCTCCCTCTTCTCTCTCACTCTCTCTTTCTTTCTTCCTCTCCTCCTCTTCTCCCCTTCCTTCCTTTCCTTCTCTTATCTCTTCTATCTCTCTCATCCACTCTTCTTCTCCTCCACCTCCTAGTATTCTTTCTACCACTTCCTGCCAGCTTTCCCCATTCCTTCTCCTTCCCCGTACGCATTCCTCCCATACATGTTCCCACGTTTCTTCCTCCATTCCACATATTCTGAATGAATGAATGAATATTTATTCCGCTGCCCCTCAGGGATTGCGGGGCGTTTTCAGGGGACCGCCAAACCCCTCACATTCACCCATCTATCTTCTACCTTTCTTTTTACAAATCTCTTTCCTCAATATACATCATACATCCACACTCCTCTTCTTCTCTCTTCTCCTCTCCTGTCATCCTTCCTTCCTTCCTTCCTGTCTCCCGGGCCTCTGTTTCTTCCTCCTTATCCTCTCCTCCCTTCCTCTCTCCCTCACCCTTTTTACAATTTTCTCAATCCCCTAACCTGGCCAATTATAGACCTCACAATAATCTAACCTGACCTCCCGCACCCTTTCCCCTCTTCCTCTACTCCACTTCCTCTTTATCCTTCCTCCGTTCCTCTCTCCCTCACCCTTTTACACAATTTTTTCAGTCCCCTAACCTGGCCAATTGGAGACCTCACAATACTCTAACCTGACCTCCCACACCCTTTTCCCTCTCCCCTCTTCCTCCTCTCCCCTTCCTCTTTATCCTCCTCCCCCCTCCTGCCCTGCTCTAACCCTCCTACCTCCCCCGCCTCTCACCTTATCACCTCCCTACCTCCCTACCTTTATCTTTTGACCCACTCTCCTCCCTCGCTTTCCCACCCCCATTCCTCCCCGTCTATTTCTATCTTCCTATTCCATACCCTAACCTCCTTCCCTTTCCTTTCTTCCTCTCTCGCCAATTCTAACAATTTCCACCTTACTCTCCTCTCCTCCATCGTCAAATCCTCGTCTATGCCGACTCCCCACCTTCTCCTAAAATCCCACCTTCTCTCTAACAACTTTTCCCTATTCTTCTCTTCTTCTAATTCCACTATCAGCACTTTCTTCCCCCTTTCCCCCGTTCTCTCCCTAACTTCCATCACCTTCACCTCCTTTCCTACTGCCCATGCCATCAATCATTCCATCATCATTCTTCTTTCTTCCTCATCTTCCCCCTCTATCCCTCCAAATTATATTCTTTTCTCTACTTCTTCTCCTCTCTATTTCCTCTTTCCTCTCTCTCCTCTCTTTCCCTTCCCCCTCTCTCTAATCTCTTCCCTCTTTCTAACGCTATCCCTTCCCACTTCCTCCCTATCCTATCCTCCTTTCCACCCTCTTCCCTCTCCCCTTTCCCTTCCTTTTTCTCTCCATCTTCCCTCCTTAACTCTTTCCCCCCCTTATCCTTTCCCCTAACTTCATCCTCTTCCACCAACTTCCACCAGTCCCTCCTATTTCCCTCCGTATTACCCCCCGCCCCTCTCTCTACTCTTACTTCTCTCCTTTCCTCCCTCCCGTCTCTTTCCTTCTCCCTACTATCCCTTTCTGTTTTATTCCTCTCATTCCCCCCTTCACTCCCTTTCATCAATTTCCCTTCCCCTTTCACCTTCCTTCCTCTCACCACCTCCCTCTCACCCTCGTCCGATGTCCTCTCTCCTCCTTCCTCCTCGACATCCTTTACCTCGTCTCTCTTCCCTTCTCTCTTCTTCCCGCCCGCGCTCACTTTCTTCTCTCTTCTTCCGCTCTCCTCCTTCCCCTGCATATGTCCTCCTCTCTGCCTTTTACTCACACATCCTTCTCCTACCGCCACCTCTTCCCTCCGCTGCACTGCCTCATTTTTGCCATCTTCCATCCGCTCTCCTCCGAATCTTCTCCCGTCCTCTCCCGCAGTTCCTTTTCTTTCTTCCATTCTTTCCTCACCTTCCTCCTCTTTCCTCCGCTCTCCTTTTACCACATCGCTCCACCTCCTGTCCTCTCCTCTCTCCAACTCTTTCTCTCTGCACTCCTTCCTCCCTTTTCTCCTTTCCTCCTCCCTACTCTCCTCCCCTTGCATGCTCATCCTCCATAACCTCTCACTCGCCTCCATTCTCTCTAACCTTTTCTCCACTCCTCTTCTCCTTTCCTCCTCCACATTCTTCCTCTCCGTGTTCCTCTCCATCAACTTCAACATCCTCTCCATCATCCTCCTCATCTCCTTTATCTCTCTCACACCGTCCTTTATCCACTCCATCATTCCGTTTCTATACTATTCTATTCTCGCTGCTATACTGTTACTACGCACACGTGCCACTGTTCTAACCACCTGTTTCCGTTCTCTCTGCCGCTATCATGGCGCCCTCGGTCCTGCACGTGCCTCTCCTTTCCCCATCCAGCGCCCTCTCTGACAACGCCTCTTCTCCACACTACCGCTCTCTTCCTTATCCTCCTTTTACCGACGCTTCTCCTTTTCCGCCACGTCATCCTTCCTCATCCCGTGCCTATCTTTCCTTCATTTCCACGCTCCAATTTTCCTTCCGCCAGTGCACCTCCGCCTTATGATCCTTTTCTTTCCCTTCGCGGCCACTCACACCATTGCTCCCACGCCATCTCCTCCACACCCATTTTCCTCCTCAGCCTCTCTATAACTCCACCACATTTCACCTAAACTCGGAGCACCGATCGACGCCGGTCACTACTCGCACGGCCATCTTTCTTCCCCCCCATTCCACATATTCTGCATTTCCTCTTTTCCTCCTCTTCCCAATACCATCCTCCTCTCATTTCGTTTCCCAATCTAAATCTGATCACTCTCTTCCACCTCACCTCTGCCCACCCTTTTTTCAAATAATCCGGAATTTCCCCTGCTCCTATCCTTTATACCATTTGTTATATTTTGATTCATCTATTTTCTCTTTCCTCTCCTCTTTTTGTTTACTTAGTTCTCTTTCCTCTAACTCTGCAAATGGTACTCCCTCCTCTCTCCTTCCCCTAACTCCTCTCCCTCAAAAACTCCTCTCTCTCTTGTTCCCATTTCCCTATTATCTTTCCTCCCATCCATCTTTTCTCCATTTCTTCCCAACATTTCCTTGCTATCTCTCCTCCTTTTCCTTCCTCAAGTCTTTTTTCAAAATTCCATGCCCTCTTCCCCGCCCTTCCTCTCATCATCTCTCTCTTTAATTCCTCCCTTATCATATACCCTGGTGTTCTGCTATCCACTCCTATCGTCCATCTCATAAACCTTTCATGCACCCCCTCTATCACTCTCCTTTCTTTCCACCCCCAAATTTCCGCCCCGTATCCCATTACTGTCCACACCAATGTATCATATAACCACAGCCTTCTTCCCCAATGTTTTCCCCACATTCTCTTTCCTATTCCCCATACCTTTCTCATAACTATTGCCGCTCTTTTCCCCCTTTCCTTTACTTGTTCTTCCTGACCTCCATTTTTTTGTATCGTGTATCCTAAATATTTCATCGACTTTACTTCCTCCAATTTCTTTCCCTTCCATCTCCAATCTATTTTTTTACTTCTTCCCCCTCCTTTTCTAAACCTCATAACCTTTGTTTTCTCCTCATTCAACGTTAGCCCCTTCTCTTCTAAATACCTTTCTAATCTACTCAGCATAGCCCTCATCTCCTGTTCTTCTTCCGCCATTAAAACTATATCATCTGCGTGTGACAGCGTGAACACTTTCCCTTCTCCTAATTTTACACCTCCCCATTTGCCTTTTCCCATTTCTTCCTCCAAATCTGCAATCAATAAATTAAATAGCATTGGACTCAGTGGACACCCTTGTCTTACTCCCCTCGCCGTCCAAAATTCACCTCCCTCCCTTCCTTTTATTTTGATCCTACTTCTCGTCTCTCTCAACATCTCTTCTATTTTTATTATCAATCCTTCCCTTACCCCTCTCTCCCTCATCGCTTTTATTGCCTTTTCCCTGTCCAACGAGTCAAATGCTGCCCTCAGGTCTATAAAAGTCGCTACCATTTTGCCTCCTGCTCTTCCCAATTGCCTGTTAATAAGGTAGTTTAGGGCGTAAATCTGGTCTATGGTGCCCATCCCCCTTCTAAAGCCCGCCTGACTTTTCGATAGTAGCCCTTTCTCTTCTACCTCTCTTCTTAATTTCTCTCCTAACATCGCCGTATATATTTTATATAATGATGGCATTAATGTAACCCCCCTGTATTCCTCTACTCTTTCCCCATTCCATTTCTTTATGATCGGAATGATTATTCCGTCTTTTCATTCCTCTGGCCATCCCTCTCCTCTCCATACCATATTGCATATTGACCATGCCCACTTTCATTTCCTCTCCCCCATACTTCCATACCTCATTTGGCATTTCGTCCTTCCCCATGGCTTAATATATATTATATATAGATAGATATTTATTCCGAGGCCCCTAAGGGATTTCGGGGCGTTTTCAGGGGACCACCAAACCTTTCACAGCCACCCATCTATCATCGTCCTCTATTTACAAAACTTCTTGTAACCACATAATATACATGTCAGATCTTCCATTTTCCCTTTTTGCCGTCATCCTCCTCTCCTCTCCTTTCGTGTCATCCTTCCTTCCTTCCTTCCTGTCTCCCCGGCCACTGTTTCCTCCTCCTTCTCCCATCCTCCTCTCCTCTCTCCCTCTCCCTTTTACAACAAATTTCTCATCCCTCTAACCTGGCCATTTGGAGACCTCACAATAATCTAACCTAACCTCCCTCTCCCTTTCCCCTTCTCCCTTCCTCACCTGGCCCCCTTCCTCCTTATCTTTCCTCACCCCTCCTACCTAGATCTACCCCTCCATCCTCCTCTACCTTCCCCCTACCAACTCCCTTCCTTTATCTTTTAACCCATTCTTCCCCCTCGCTGTTCCACCCCATTCCACCCCGGTCTATCTCTATCCTCCCATTCCATACCCTTACCGCCTTTCCTTTCCTTTCCTCCTGGCCAGGCAATAGGACCAGCACGGCCTAAACAAACCGATATCCAAGTATGCTATCTTAACTCTATTGGAAAATAAAACAGGCTGTAACTCGGAAACGAGGTCATATCGGACATATGTGTTACGTCCAGACTCAAGGAAGGAAGAGTCGAAAGGAAGGACGTAACTACTTAAGTCGAACAACGCCAGGTAGTGCGTTTGTTCGACCCGAACGAACGTGTTTAGACCCCAAATAGGTCAACGACCGCGAGGGTCGCTCTTACGCTATTTAAAGGGCGTTCGCTCGGTGGTCCCTTTTCGGCAAGAGAATTTAATCTCTTTTGCGCGGGATGGGACCTTAGTGCGATCTCTGGACGGAGGTAATGAGAGCGGGTTAATCAATTAATTAAACGCGAGTTCATAATAAAATTAAGTTTTATTCATATAAATAAAAACGGTAAAAAGACGGATACATAAGTAACAATTAACTCGCGCGCGGGATTTAATCTATAAATAGGTGTGTGTGTGTGTGTTTCGCGGGTGTTACATAAGTACGGAGGTCATCAATCGGGACATAAAGGGGGGAGAGTTATTGTTTAAATTTTAAGGTCCCGATTGGTGGTTACAATAATTTAAACGATAATAGATATATAAAAATAGTGTCCATGTGTGTGCGTGTGAGAGGGAATGCTAGTTTATGAGAGTTCGGTAATTTCGACGGTGGAAGGGAAAAGGAAGGCGCGGAGGATATCAACGGGGAATCCGATAGGGTTGGGATGTATAGGGGTAAACATAGGGATGAGGGCGCCGGGGAGACTTCCCGCTACAATTCTCATGAACTGTTCTTCATCGGGATCGTCTGGGCCGCAGGTGTAAATACCTTCTGGGAGTGGGAGCTCTAGTATAGGGAAATTAGAAAGGAGCCATCTATAACGTTCGTCTTCGTGTTGGAATGGAATTTGCCCGATGTGTCTCCTTAAAAAGGAGTAGGCCTCGTTATAAATAAAGGGGATTTCTTCTACCTCTTGACAAGTGCAACCTTCGTCACACTAAATATTAAATGGTGAGGGGGAGGGAGAGTGATTATGACAAGGAGAGGGTGGTTCTGAGGTGCAGAAGATAGAATGTGCAATGGCTCTGGAGAGGAAATCAGAAGGTCAAGGGGAGTGTCAAGGTTCCTATTTCTGGTGTGTTTATTTATTATATGAATGTGTTCTGTAATTAAGCGCTCTAATAATTCCTGGGTTGGACTATCGTCCGAGAATGAGTCGGCCGTAGCCCGAGCCACTTCTCGCCTCAAGCGTCGATTGCGCCGATTCCGCGAGTGTTTTATAACCCTTTTTCAGTGCTGCTGGGTTTTCACTAAATAATGACAATGATAAGAAGCGAGTCTTCGAGGGAGTTCATGGATATAATATTTGCTCAATATATGTTTTTTATAACTTCAATATTTATTTAATATATGTATATATATATATATTATTTAAAAGTTTGCACCTCTATAATTCTGTTCGTTAGTATGGTGGGGGAAGTCGTGGGGCTCACTCTGCAGTTACGCAGGAAACCCACGAGATAAGGAGAGGTCGTGGGGCTCACTCTGCAGTTACGCAGGGAACCCGCGAGATAAGGAGAGGTCGTGGGGCTCACTCTGCAGTTACGCAGGGAACCCGCGAGATAAGGAGAGGTCGTGGGGCTCACTCTGCAGTTACGCAGGGAACCCGCGAAATCAGGAGCTCGCACTGCAATTACGCAGGGAACCCGTGAGATCAGGAGCTCTCACTGCTATTATGCAGGGAACCCGACGGTGATAAGGAGAGCTTGAGGACGAGGGGGTTTAATGCGAACTTCTCTATAACGTCTGTTGGACATTAAATAATATTATTTGTCCAAGAACTCCTTTTAGTAGGGTGAGATAAAAAATAGACTTACTACTTGTAGTGAGCGTTGTATATTTCTTTCGTCTGTTTCTGGCTCTGGCTCTGGCTCTGGCTGGTCTTGTAGGTGTCAATCGCACTTATTATCACTCGCGAATTACGATTTTCGAGCTGTACGTGAATAGAACTTGTCGGTGCTTGCACGAACACGGTAGTGTCGCTCCGCTGTGAGATTCGCGTTTATATTCAGTTTTTTGGTTCACGCCCTCCGTTCCGACCTCTTAACAAAATGCCGCGAATAGAAACTCGTAATTGCATTTTTTTATATTTTTCCTTTCCCCTTCTATGGGGTGCGTTGCAAGGATCTACGAATCGGAAGTTTATTGCAGTCGTTTACGAATCGGAGCTCGCTTCCCAAAAACGGGGGTGTCTCGAGATTTCGATATTGGCGGCGGTGTTTGTTGTTAGTTTTTCCTATATCGCGATATTTGTCGTTTGTCAGTGCCGCTTTTATCGGCGGGTTCTCGCTTTATTGCCCTCACGTGCGGCTTAGAGCTTGTTTACTGAGAGGCGATACGTGTGGCATCTTTTTAATCTTTATATTTTTCGCCGCTTTCTCGCGAGGTGTGCTATCTTATTTTGCACACTTTCGTTTTCATTATTTGTTTTCCCCTAATCTTACTAGGGAAGGATTTGCTTTCGGCGCGTTCTCGCCGTCGTTGTGTTTTCCCGATTTACAATGTTTGTCGGTTTCTCGCGAGAGTTTCCGCTGCGGTGCCGCTTCGCTCGGCACGTTTAATTTTATCAATTCGTTGTTCTAGTTTTCCCCTCAAAGGTGGGCTCGCTTTCGGCCCGCTCTCGCCGTCTTTGTGTTTTGCCGATGTGTGATTTTAACTTATTATTCGCGAGGGTGTCGGCTAGAATCCACTTTTCGGAACCCACTTTTTTGGATACACCCTGTATATACATATATATATAGGGGTGAAAAGTGGCCCCGCATGCTCAGTAACTGGCTGGCATGCGGAAGGTCCCGGGTTCGAATCCAGTTCGAACCAACACACCCCATATGCCTGCTCGGGTACCAGTGGAAAAATGGAAACAAAGTTGATGAATGAAGGGGAGAGCAGGATGAGTAAAGGAGATGGAAAAAGGAGGAAGGAGAAAAGAGAGGGGTGACAGGGAAAGATGAAGAGGAAGAAAAAGGAGGATGGAAAAGGAGGGCACTCGAGAAAAAGCTGGATGGGAGATTGGAGACGGAGTGGGGAGGAAAGTAGGAAAAGGAGATGGACGAGTGCTGGGAGATGTGGAGGAGAATGTTGGAAGACGGGCGGCTGAATATATTGTATATTGTGTATGTTGTATGTATATTGTAAGGTCGCTATGGCCAGGTTGAAAAGAGGTGGTGAGTTGTAAAAAGGTTCGGGAACGCTCCTTGTGAAAAGCGCCTTGTAAACCCTGAGGGGATAGACAATAAATGATGTATACATATATATATATAAATAAAGTAGTTACAGAAAAATTACTCTATTAATTTCTATGACTCCTTTTATGACTATCTCATTTTCTTTTTATTATATTTTTCTTTTATTAACCGCTTCATTATTTCCATTAACTCATAAGAACAATAATAGCGACAATAATAATCATAAGCAATATTATATTACATTTTCTATAATTAGATATTTATTCCGAGGCCCCTAAGGGATTTCGGGGCATTTTCAAGGGACCGCCAAACCACTCACAACCACCCATCTATCATCGTCCTCTATTTACAACACTTCTTGTAACAACATAATATACATGTCAGATCTTCCATTTTCTCTTTTTGCCGTCATCCTCCTCTCCTCTCCTTTCGTGTCATCCTTCCTTCCTTCCTTCCTTCCTGTCTCCCCGGCCTCTGATTCCTCCTCCTTCTCCCATCCTCCTCTCCTCTCTCCCTCACCCTTTTACAACAAATTTCTCCTCCCTCTAACCAGGCCATTTGGAGACCTCACAATAATATAACCTAACCTCCCTCTCCCTTTCCCCTTCCTCACCTGGCCCCCTTCCTCCTTATCTTCCCTCACCCCTCCTACTTAGATCTACCCCTCCCTTCTCCTCTACCTCCCCCCTATCAACTCCCTTCCTTTATTTTTTGAACCATTCTTCCCCCTCGCTGTCCCACCCCCATTCCTCCCCGTCTATCTCTATCCTCCTATTCCATACCCTTACCGCCTTTCCTTTCCTTTCTTCCTCTCTCACCCATTCTAACATTTTCTACCTTATTTTCCTCTCCTCCATTGTCAAATCCTCATCTATGCCTACTCTCCACATTCTTCTAAAATCCCACTTCTTTTCTAACAGCCTTTCCCTATCCTCCTCCTCTTCCAATTCCGCTATCAGTACTTTCTTCCCCCTTTCTCTCGTCCTTTCTCTAACTTCCCTCACCTTCACCTCTTTCCCTAGTGCCCATGTCATTAACCATTCCATCGTCGTTCTTCTTTCCTCCGCATCCTCCCCCTCTAACCCTCTCCAAACTATATTCTTTCTCCTTATTCTTCTCCTCTCCCTCTCCTCACTCTTCTCTCTCCCCTTTTTTTCTCTTTCCCCTCTAGCCTCTTCTTTCTTTCTGACGCCCTCTCCTCCCATTTCCCCCCTATCCATTCCTCCTTTCTATCCTCTTCCATCCCCCCTTTTCCTTCTTTCTTCCCTTTATCCTCCCTCTTTACCTCGTTCTCCCCCTCTCCCCTTCTCCTAATCTCCTCTTCTTCCGAACACCTTCCACCATCATTCCACCTTACTTCCCTCCGAATCCCCCCCCCCCCCGAAAAGTCGCTGAAGCGGGAATTAAAAATCACATTTATTTATTAAATACTGAGAGCCGATAAAAATATTTCTTAATTTATATATTCGCGTCTGGGCCTAATTCATGGCGCTATTTACTAACATCCATTATAAGGCAAATGAAAAATATAGGATCGAAAGGGTCTGAATAGCTTAGTGGCAAGAGCAGTCGCCCGGCAAGCGAAAGATGCGAGTTCAATTCCCGCTTCAGCGACTTTTCGGACCAATATTTTTCTCGCTTATTCTCCCGTTGTAAGTTCGAGGATTATTAATTGATGGAACTTAGTAATCTCAAACCAAGAGATACAGTTCTGGAAAATTTGAATTAATTTTCGTGCTTGGCTCTATTGGCCGGAATTAAAAATCACATTTATTTATTTAATATTTATATATATATTTATTTATATATATTTATATATATTAATATTTATTTTAATTTGTGTTATTTATTTATTTATTTATACTAATATATATTGTTTTGGGACATAGATTTTTTGTTATACCGTAAGTGTTTCAATAGCTTCTCCAAAGAATATATTTTTTCTTCTTTTCTTTTTAGTTTCTGCTTCAATGTTTTAATAATACTCAACATTCGCTTTTTCCGTGGACTCATTTCTTGCTTCTTCAATTTTATAAGCGAAGTCCATCAGTTTTCTCGTCCTTTGTGTGGTCATTTTAATAGTATTAACACTTGTACTAATACTTGTATTGGCAGATTCTGAATTCGACAATGAAATTGGAAAGGAAAATGTTGAGATATTTTCTTTCGGTTTTAATATACTTTTCCATGCAATTGCAGGCATAATCTCAGTAGGTATACGAGCAGAAATGCCAGACTCAATTGCAGGAGTAGTGCCAAATTCTATTGCAGAAGTAGTGCCAAACTCTGTCGCAGGAGTAGTGTCAGACTCTATCGTAGGAGTAGTGCCAAACTCTATCGTAGGAGTAGTGTCAGACTCAATCGCAGGAGTAGTGTCAGACTCAATCGCAGGAGTAGTGTCAAACTCAATTGCAGAAGTAACATTCGTAGGAACAGTACGTATAGGAAGATAAAAAAATATCGACGGTACAGCAAGATTTTTTAAACGTACACCGCTTGCGTTTGGTCTTATCATAAAGTCTGCAGCTACAAAGTGAGCACAACAGATGTAATGGCTTTTCTTTGGTTGAAAATCTCTCCCAATGGCATTAATTCACATTTTTAGGATATCGGGACGAGTAAAAGAAAGTCTAAGATATAAAAAAATAACCTTAAAAAATTACAAAACTCGAATATTTATTACAAATAATTGTATTCTATTTACCTAAATAAATAAAAACCATCTGTAGTTCTATTTTTGTACTTTGGAATACAACACCTTCTCGACATTTTTCCGTAATTTTTATATAACTTAAATACGGATCACTACGCCGGGTCACTTTCACACACACAGAGTAGTGTATAAACATCTGTTGCTTACACATATAAGCACCGTGGCCATTTTGTTGCGATATATCATGGCCGAAACCGGATATCCTGCCGGCTTCACCTTTTTCGTCCGCCAAGCCCCAAGTTAGCGATCTAGTAGTGTATAGACATATGTGCCCAGACGTGACACTAGCAAACCTAATCGACCAATCAAACGCCATATCGAAATCCTAGATCGTGTAACCACTACTATATGAAACCTCGTACTATTAGCATAATTACTTTAATTCCGATTAATTAACCAGTATATGTATGTATCCAATATCAATGTTATGTTTAGAATTTAAAAATACAATATTATTTATGGAATTTTAAACATAATAAATTGTTAAAATTAATACTTTAATATTTTACAATAATAAGAATCTATAATTATTTATAAACATGGAAATAAAATCCTAACGATCAACAATTAATTATAAGAAATTCCATAAATTCCTTCTTAATTATGAGTTAAGCGATGCATTATAATACAGAACTTATCGAAATTCTAACTGTAATTATATTTACGAAACCTTGTCTCCACAATAACGATCGGAGATTATTGAAAGACTCAAATTTCATTCACATTATATTTTCACTGTCGAATTACTTATTATTACATTGCCAAATAATAAATTTGAGAATAAGGTTTTCATTGACATAATCAGGAAAACACAAGATCGAATCATTAGCGAAACAAAGAATTCTTGGTGCTGCGCTATGAAATCATAAATATATATAACTTAACAAAATTCTCTTATTTATGCTATTATATTAAATATTGAGTTTTAAAGACAATTTAAATTGAACGACCTCGAATAAGTTATATAGAAAATGATTTCATAGAAGGCGAATAATAAACGAATTATAGAAACTATACATAGTTATATAGTATACATATCTATGCGTGAACCCTCCTAAAATTGTGTCACGAGGCAATAGCTATAAAATGCCGAAGGCGCGATCCCCCTCTGATCACGAGCAAGGGTCCGCGCTCGCTCGCATCTCCCACGTGTCATGGGGTGCTGGTACCTGAATCGCAGACAATCTAACGATCGTAAAACCGCGAACACTCCCGGATTTTACGACCTTGCATAGAAGAGATACATTTTTCCCACCTCCGCACAATTGAATGACCATATTTGGTCAGATATCTAGTACATCTGATCTCATTGGTCTTCTAGCTGTGACCCCCTTATATTAAATAATTTATTATAAAAGGTTCTGAGAAAGAATTTGTTGAGAAACCCCCACCAAAAAGAAGTTGCACACGGCACGAAGATTTTCCGCATTTTGGCGGGTATATAAACCCCTAAAGTTCGAGCTTCTGCACGGCATAACAGTATCTACGGCATAACAGCATTTACGGCATTACTATAGTTCATCACCGTACGACATTTTCGGCGTTATATCGTCGTACGGTGACATTTTAGTATTATACGGCATAGCGTATCGTCACTGTACCACGATGTTATTGCGTTTTGTATAAAGTCACGCGTTAGTCGTCAACCGCGTTGACTCTTAAATTTTGTCAGTCGCGCATAGAATTGTAAAGTGAAGTAAAGATAGAATAAAGAACTCTTGTACAACGTATCCGAATACTCTTGATTTCGCATCCCGTGACCGAGGTCCTATTGTGAGAGCGAGAACGAACGAGCAGTGGATCGACCGACAAGAGCTCATCGTCATTACGAGGTATGTACCAAACTACCCCGACGAATTCGTACTCCCACCTTACATAAATCGCGCTAGACTGGTGATCCTTCAACTTTTATCTTATCATACTCCTAACAAATAAATAAAGGTAATCCACTGTTAAGCACTGCATGCTGCTAACAGTTTCCTAACGCCAGTCAAATTTTAATCCAATTTTCCATTTACCTTTATAAATAAATATCAATATCAATCTTTGATAACATTAACGTAGCAATTAGAACTCCTGTTACTCGGACGTGGTCCAAACCTTTAATTACCTATAGTTGCAGAGCGTACTTTATGTAAGTTCTTGCAACTCTCTATACCTGCTTCCTCAGGATCCCTTCGCCCCCGAGCATTCTAGGAATGCCCCGATAGGCAACTCTCCTCTCATCGCTCTGCGAAATTCCCTTCGTCGACGAGCATTAGCATTCTCGAATTGCCCGAAGACATTTTCCTTTGCCCTGCCTATTCATAAAAAATCGATAACAGGAGGCAAAATATTTAATAAGCATTGTTTCAAGTAAATTTAAATATTACTCGGACGTGGTCCAACCTTTTCATTATTTACCCCGTTACTGAGTGCACGCCCAGGTAACACTGTACCCGTATCCTTAAAATCCTATCGCAGCATTCTAGGAATGCCCTTGATTTTGCAAATCTCCCATCATTACCCTGAATAATTCTTTCGTCAACGAGTATTTTCGGATTGCCCGAAGACACTTTCCTTTTACCAATTGACCTTCCTTTTTGTATTAGAAATTAAAGATACTTAAAATTATTGACTCGATATTGATATTTTTCCCTTGAATCATATCAAAACCTTTATCAAATTATAATAAATACTAACTATTCAAATAATCCCTTTGTAGATGAAAAATCTGAAAGATAAAACAGCACGCCGGAAAAAACGAAATCATAGAGCCGGTGCAAAAACATGCGCTAATAGAGTCGCTTCCTTTTTGCGCTGGCTTAAGCGACGCGCAATAGGAAATAAGCCGCGTGTCAAATTCTGTGAGACTGTTTGCTTGTCTCCAAAAACGCTGCGCAAGTTGAAGACCTCGTCCACGCAGACGAATTCTACCAATGTTCCTTGCGAACTAATAATCGTTTTTGCAACAGACAGCCCTTCTAATTCACCAGTAGACTCTCCGGAATTATTATTGTTTGCCGAGTTGTGTCAATTCGTCGCTCGACAAAGAGAAAACGCCCCTCAGGAATTATCTTCTTCTAAAGATCTTATTCCTCAATTAAAAAACCAAACTCCCGAAGACTCATATTTAATAGATGAATACGCTAATTATTTAGCCCATTATATTTGCTCACTAATATAATTGTTCATTCTCTCACGAATAATAAATAAATCTACCTTTACAATCACTTTGTAAATTTAATTCAAATGCAACCCGAATACTCAGACGAAGACATACAGGGAATGACGAGCCACGAGACTTTTCCAATAATTTCTCTAATTATCGAACTCTTGACGGACGTTTTAGCGAGACATATCCCAGCAAACACACATATAACTCATACTTTCTGTTATATAACCAGAAAATATCTGGAAAGTATCATTGATATGTAACTAATTTATGTATATGACACAAATGTGTTTCTGCTTAATACATTTCATATATGTAAAAATAGCATATAAAAGATACATAATTATACTACTATGTATGTATTTAATGGATATTTATTTCCCCTAAGGGGTGCAAAGGCGCTTTTAAAAGGAGCGTTCCCCAACTTTTCACAACCTTTTTACAACCTTCTACCATCTCCACCGTGCCTGGCCATTTGCGACCTCACAATTTTCTACTACCAAGGAATAAAATTATAGCAGCTTCTTTCCCTTTCCTCTCCTTCGTTCTCCTTTCGTCCAAATTTATCCTTCCTTCCTCCTATTCCATTTCATCTTTTTCTCCTGCCTTGTTCCATCTCCACCAACATGTACACCTTCCTCTCCTCACCCCCTGATCATTACCTTAACATATAAAAACTCAACTGTTCCACCATGAATTTAAATTCATCTCGAGCAAATTTTAATTTTTCAGGAGACAGTCTACGAGGAGTAGAAGCAATTGGAGGGCCTTTAGTAACTATATGATGTTCCATTTGATGTATCTTCTTCGTTGAAATGGGAGAAAAACGAGTCAATTCAGGAAATTCTGTCAAAATCCTGTGTGAGTCAGAAGAGGTGGTGCAGATGGAAAAATGATGGATTTTTGATAGTTTCCCTTTATTTGATAGTCCAGTAACACTATCTAAAAATCGTTTATTTTTAATATCTACAAGCAAACCATAATGACTCAGAAAGTCAGCTCCAATAATTGGACGTTGAATGTCGGCTATGCAAAATTTCCATTTAAATTCCCGTCGTAGACTAAGATTAAGAATAAATGTTTTTAATCTATTAAATTAAGAATAAATGTTTTAATAGGTGTTAATAGTTGTTCCGTTGGCAGCAAAAAGCTTCAAGGATGAAGATTTAGCACATCGAACAAGTCTTCTGGGAATCAAAGATATATCAGCTCCTGTATCTACAAGGAAATTGAGACCAGAGGACTTATCCGTAACTATGAGACGATTGTTGGGTGAACCGTTGTCAGCCGTCTCAATACTCAACGGTGCGTTCAGTTTTCCGGCTTTTCTGTGAGGGATTTGGACATTGTACAAGGTATTGTACATTTCTTAGCTTTATCACCAAATTTCTTGTGGTAAAAACAAATTTGATCTTTATCTTTATAATTCCTATTCCTTGAAAATGACCTATATCTTCTTTGTGATCCACTTCTGAACTTAGATCTATCGCGTTTATGTTTAATTTCTAATGCCGCGATTCTTTTTTCCAGATCATCAAAATTTGAAGAAGCTGACGCAACAGGAGAAGCTATTGTTGCCACTTGAAGTCCTGAATCGCGATCCATTATTTTATCTGCTAATTCAGCTAACTTAACTAAAGGAGATTCTTCAACAACAGCTAAGGTGGCTTGAATACGTGAAGGTAAACGTTGTAACCAAATTGAATGTAAAAGATTTTCAGAAATTGATCCTCCTACTAATTATCTAATTTCTCTTAATAATTCAGATGGTTTTCTATCGTTAAGGGAATCCCTCGCGACTGTTTTTTTACCGACGAAGCACTATTTTCGTACTTCTAGTCTCTCGTCGCATTGATTTCACAGAATAAAAATGCTTTTCTACGATTGCAATACATACATCAATGATCTCAGCAAACTTCGATTTTATATGAAAAATGAGAAATAATTACGAAATTACAGTTTTTGTTACCTTCTTTTATCTCGATATGACGTCTCGAGCTGTCAACTCATCATAATACGTGCTTTGTATAATAAATATACATTTTATATGAATAAAAAGGCAAGTTCCCTGGGATTGAGATGCACGAAAGAAAGCACTGTTACCCTCTAAATCTGAATTAGAAGCCTAATATAGAAGTATAACTTGAACTACGATTCGTACGTATGTGTGCGTGCGTTGTAGATATAGTGGAGCAAAAAAACAGCAGTTATTATTTCTCGAATATTCAGACAGAGGGCGTTGTAAATTTTCATAGAATAATTATATAAATTTATTTTATACAATATTGCTTTGGAATGTTCATGTAGAAATTTTGTCAGTATTTGCCTTTATCTTCTATTTTGAATAGATCTATCTAACAATAATGTAAAATTACGAAAATCATATATTGTAAAAATTGAATATATTATAGTAATCTCAGAAAAGTAAATAATTATACTTAGCGTTATAAAATACACGCATACAGATTTGCTAACGTAAATGAAAAGTTATTTTCAATTTCTTTTGTATAAATGTAATATAAATATTGTTATTGAAAATTTAGTTTACTTTATTATGCTCACAAACTTTTATAATTCTCAAAAATTAGGATTTAATTGTGTAGAAAATATATATATATATGTAAAAAACAAAAAAGGACAAAAAGGCTCGTGCAATATATAATGCAAAGCAAATAAATGCTCATGCAATAATGCAAAGCAAATAATCAAATAAAAGGCCAACTTACGAGCAAAAGAATAAAGTTGTAATGTCAAAATTAGTTTATTATATAAAACTTAAATTCCTAATATAAACAATGATATAAACGTTTCGACTTACTTAGTCTTCCTCAGTACAATGATCAAATTAAATTAAAAAACGCATAATTTCGATAAAAATTGATAATAATACATTAAAAGTAGCGATCGAGGCGAGCAAAGTATCTAATAATTAAAAACGAAAAATTATGGAACGTGTATGTTGGTAATGAGAAAGATGTAAACCCATTCTTCGTTGGAAGGCAAGAAAAGATTTGTCCAAATTTCATGTTAATTTAAATGCAGTTGTCCGTAGAGATCAAATTAAAATGCGAGTTCCATAATAATCAAATAGCCGGTATTTCTAATTAAAATGTAACTGTATGTAATACAATATGTAAAAAAATAGAAAGTTGAAAAAATTATGAGAAATTAACTTACAATATGTCAAATAGTCCCGCCGTTAGTTTCTTATTTACAGCGTGTCTCTAGCGTGACTGCGGGAATATAATTAATCAGGTCAAAATGTATATACAAAAGTGCTAAACAATCATAAATTTGCTAATTCATCTAGGATGTCAAAATAAACCTTATCAAGTAGTTCTGTGTCCTTGTTAAGTTAATGCTGTTTTTTTGCTCCTTTATATGTATCATTTCTGATATAAGTCGTTTTTGGTAGTTATTTTCAAAGTCTAAAATTTTTATATTGTTCCAGTCAAATGTATGTTTTCTATTTGAGATATGTTCGGAAATTACAGAATGTCTTGATGAGTCTAATTTAATATTATTAATATGTTCTTTAAGTCTAGTACGTAACTGTCTCTTTGTCTGTCCCACAGTCACTTCTGGTTTTTTTATCGCTGACGCAATTAGATCAGACATTTTGTTAATGTATGGAATAACAAAAAATGTGTTGTCGCTCTTTTCACTATTAGCTGGCTGTTCAGTTGAATCGTTATCTTTAATATTTAATTTGTTAAAAATTAGATTTTTGATCCTGCGATTGATTACATTAAATGTAACGGATAACCGTTGTCCAACAATATATTAATAATTAACTCTAAGTTCTTTTTATGAAAAGTAGGATGAGACAATAGTATTGCTCTATCAACTAAACTATATATGGTTCTTGTTTTATGACAAGTTGGATGATTTGAGAAGTATGATAAAAATCTTCCAGAAAAAGTTTTTTTTATGGAACCAATTCAAATGCAGAGTATTATCTATTACTATTAAGTTAAGATCTAAAAAGCTTATGCAACGGTCAACCTCATATTCAATCTCAATCTTTCATGATAGCTATTAAATTTGTTAACAATGTCATCAATTTTTTTCGAATGAGTTGCTAATATTATATCATCTACATAACGGTAGTAAAAAACTAAATTCGTATCAAGACTGTTTAAAACAGATTCCTCCAAATCTTGCATCACCAAATCTGCAACTATGGGTGATAATGGGGAGCCCATAGGAGTGCCATAAGTTTGTTTGTATATTTTGTCATTAAACGTGAAAAAGGTGGAAGATAAAATGAAGTTGATGGTCGATATGAAGTCTTTTTTTGAAATTTTTGTGTGAGTTTCAATAAAATTCCACTTGTTGTTTATGCTGTTGATCGCAAGATCTAGAAGAATGTTCGTGAAAAGCGAAACAACATCTAATGAAACTATAACGTCGGATCCATCCAACACTTTACCAGAGAGTGTCTTGCACAAATCAAAACTGTTGTTCACGTGACTATTAGCTCGTGGAAGACTCTTAAGTAATATTTTATGAATGTAGGATGCTAAGGAATGAAGAGCAGTATTTACCGACGATACTATGATTCGAAAAGGAACATTATTTTTGTGTATTTTAGGAAGACCGTAAGCCTTCGGTAAGAGTGAGTCACTGGAATGTAGTGCATAATATTCTTTATTCGTGATATATTCTTTTTTTAATCAATTTTTTAATGTATTATTTAGATCTTTCTATTTTTAGATATATATTTTTTTTGAGAATCGAGTAAGTATTGTCATCATTCAACTGGTCTTCCACTTTTTTAATGTAATCCGTTTTGTCAATTGCAACTGTAACGTTACCTTTGTCGGCTCGTGTAAAAAGGATGTCGGGATTATGATGACAAAATTCTTTTGTTAATTTGTGCATTGTCATGAGTTTTTCTTTTATTGAGTCTCTGGGGTTGTTATTGTGTAAGTAATGGAAAAATTGGGGAACGGCGACATTACGGATAGTTATAAGATTATTGCGTTTCGAGTTACTCTCTATATCCTTAATAAACTCATGTATTGCCACTTTTCATAAAAAGAACTTAGAGTTAATTATTAATATATTGTTGGACAACGGTTATCCGTTACATTTAATGTAATCAATCGCAGGATCAAAAATCTAATTTTTAACAAATTAAATATTAAAGATAACGATTCAACTGAACAGCCAGCTAATAGTGAAAAGAGCGACAACACATTTTTTGTTATTCCATACATTAACAAGATGTCTGATCTAATTGCGTCAGCGATAAAAAAACCAGAAGTGACTGTGGGATACAGAGTTTTGAATAAACTAGACAGATTTGTCAAAGTACAGAAGGACAAAAACAATCATTCTTGCAATTCCAACGTTATTTATAAAATTAATTGCAATGACTGTAATGCATCATACGTGGGACAGACAAAGAGACAGTTACGTACTAGACTTAAAGAACATATTAATAATATTAAATTAGACTCATCAAGACATTCTGTAATTTCCGAACATATCTCAAATAGAAAACATACATTTGACTGGAACAATATAAAAATTTTAGACTTTGAAAATAACTACCAAAAACGACTTATATCAGAAATGATACATATAAAGGATCAAAAAAACAGCATTAACTTAAACAAGGACACAGAACTACTTGATAAGGTTTATTTTGACATCCTACACTGAAAAAAGAATTTTGTTAACCTAACCAAAATTAGGTAAATCGTACCAAATAATTTGGTAAATATATGATCAACCAAATATTTTATTGTTCCAACTAAAAAATTTGGTTCCTTGTATTTAGTTCTCACAACTAAAATATTTTTCTTATCTTAAATAAAAATATAATAATAACAACCATATTTTTGGTAGAATTTTATTCGTGCATTATTACAAAATAATCGGCATCAACCGATTTTACTAAAGAAGTAACACCGCTATAATTAATAATTGACTTATTATTACATTTTAAAATTTTCCATTTTGTTGTAAATGAAACGCGATAAGCATATAAATGTCTTGAAAAACTAACTGTTTCTAAAATTTGCAAAATAAATAACGGTTTTTTTACATTATTTAAACAAATAAAATGTATCATCCTAAAAACAGGTAATAAATCTTTAACACTTAAGGTTAACACAAATTGTGGCTTAAATAAAATGCTTTGGATTTTAATCCATGAAACAATTGTGTAAGTTTCTGGCAAATATTCTTTAAATAAATTAAAATGAGGATGAAAATATATAGAATCTGCAGAAATACTTGGCCCGAGTAACATTTCATCAGATAATGGAATTTCATTAAGTAATCTATCATTCAGTTTTAATAAATGTTTTAAAGCAAGAGTAAGTGGTAAATTTTTTCTACTAGTAATGATATGTGATTCTATTTTAGATTCTTTGTGTTTTGCCTCGAAACGCATACACCAAAGATTAACTAAAGGTCCTACACGAAGCATAAGTCGTGTGTAATGCAACATATTATGATGTTTTGGTTTCAGAGTGTTTCCAAATAATCTAACATAAATTTCATGATGTTCCGTTATCAAACATTGCAAATATTCAACTTCTTGCAATGAAAATGATCTAGCATTTAAAATATCAATTATCGCTCGAAGAGTAAGATACAGTTCCCAATGAGAATCATCTGGAGGCACAAGATCGCCAATAATAAGGCCAAAATATTTCATAAAACGTATTACCTGAGATGCAGAAAAACCCAAACGATAATTATTTAATTTTTCTCTCTTCAAAAAAGGAATTCGATTGCTCAATTCACTTACGCCAAAGTCAAAAGCTCCGATACGATCATTTAGATCTTGAAGTGTAAAAAACTTTAAATTTACAATGTATTGTAATAGAATTTGAGACAAATCGTATTCGCAAACTCCTTCATAAATATCATGCATGATATCAAGGGCACTGTTCTCCAAAATATGAAAGTCTTCTATTTCGTTAAATACACATTCTTCATGTATTCCAGTTGTACTAACATCATTTTTTTCAACATCAAGTTTGTAATTTTCTATATTACGTAAAAGTTCAGGTTTTTCATAAGTTGCACTCAGTAATTCGTTACGAGATATTTTACACACTGAACATGGATTATTGGCTGAAAAAGACTGAACAAAACCACCTATTTCATGACGGCCAAGATTATCTGCTACAAATAAGAGACAATTTACATAAATATCAATATTGTCATTCGTCGTGTAAACTGGATGCGTATGTAGAAATTTTAATTCTTTAATGAGTGGTAAAAAGATGTTTCTATTTCCAAATTCTTTTCGATTATTACTATTAAATAATAATGCAACCTGTATATTAACAAGGTGAGATTGAGCATTTGGAGGTATACATGGCAAAGAATAATATACAGCACCAATTTTTTGAGTGCCAGTTTTTGAGCCAAGTGGGTCATTCACTTCAAATTCATCATAATAAAATATAAGAGGAATAATTATTCTGTTTGGATATTTTTGTTGTAATTTTTTGAATAATTCAGCTTGAATTATATTTGAATTCCATTCGATTCCAATGATAAACTTTGCATATAACTTAAAATTTGTTGTAAGAAATCAGGTAGAGCAAATAATTTTTGTATAACTGATTTTATAGGTACATATTGACCGGTCACATTAGTGGGTACAATTACATAATTTAATTCAATTTTTTTCCAATAGTTTGTTGTCCAATTACGTACGATTCTGGTTTTATTAAAGTACCTTGTTGTTCAAAATATTTAAACCGTTTGAATTCTGAATCAAGTGAATCGAATGGATTTTCAAATAAGTTAAAGACTTGCTCAATATTATACTGGATTGCATCGACATTTTTGGCAAAATTTAGAACATTTGGCTTTAGATATGAAAATATTATTTTGTTGACTAATACACGTGTAGAATCAACAATCGTTTGCACATGCGTTCTATTCATTGACAATTCATTATAAAAACTAGATACAAACTTTGCAACTTCATGTAATTGTTTTTTTAAGTCAATAAGATTATGTTCAAAATTGTCAAATTCAAAAATAAATTCTTTTTCACTTACAAATGAGTCGGAAGTAAGATCAAAATCACTATTACTATTATCACTTGGGGCTAATATATCAACAGCAGAAATTCTTAATCCATTCAAAGATCTTTGATTATCTTCCAAATGCTCAATAATCAAATGATTTTTAAAAACATTTATATTTTGAAAAATGCGGTAACAGTCATTTTGCATACATGTGTAACGATTGCATGTTTCAAATCTGTGAATTACAGAAAAATGACGAATAAACAGATCAATATGTTTAAATTCTCTATCACATAAATGGCAACGGAACATCATGAATGATACAATTACAATTGCAAGATTTATTTTTACGTCTAAAGAAAAACTTATTAAAATAGAAAATAAGATTTTAAATAGCGTGAGAGCAATTCACACACATATGCATATCAATATTATTTTTAAACTTTTATAACGATATTTAAAACTATATATATTTTTAGAAACAGTCGAACCACTATACGTAATATAACGTCATAAAATATATAGAATTTCATACAATGACAATTATCTTAAAATTGTGATAAACTAAATTACAAATTGAACAGTTAACATAATTAATTATTAAATCAATTAATGAATGCATAAATATTAAAATTTTATATTAACGAAAATTTCTTATTTTCTATTGTAATAAATGATAAATCAAATTCTTAATCTAAATTAATATCATATTTTATATTTTGTCTTTAAATTCTGTTCAAAAGATCAGTTAAATTCATGACAGATTTGTCATACTTATCCCATTCTGTTGTTCGCCCATAAATATATTTTTGAATAAAAAGCCAAACTTGTTCACAGGCAGATGGATATTTGATGTTAAGAACTTGAAAAATCTTGTACAGGATATCAACAGCTTTCAACACATTTTCCATTTTATACATTATATCATCAATGATGATATAAAATGTTTCAATTGCAGTTAGTTGTGAGCCTATTGCAATTATATATGGCTGTAGAGTTTTTTTCTGTTTAATGGCTCTCTCTTGTCTTTGTCGTTTTACTCTTTCCAATTCCCCTGGAACCTATAAATTAAAATTTTTATTATTATTATTAATTTTTATTATTAATATATTAATAATTAGTACTTATATTATCTTAAATCAAAGATGAAATTTATTAATTGATTTAATTAGAATCTGATAACAAATTGTCGATTAAACAAATTTCTCACTTTAATATGACAAATAAAAGCATCTATTGATTCTGCTATAGTGGGTCGCCATATTTTGTTTCCTCCTGGTATCTTTAATCGCACATTGGAAGGACATAATACCGGTATTAAAGAAATCAATGCAGCATCTCTGCATTCTGTTCAACAGAATTAAATAATAATTAAGTTAATTTTTTATTTTTAATTATATACTAAATAATATTTTATTACCATCTCCTATTTCATATAATTGGATCTCTTCAAGTTGCTTAGCAAAAGTTTTATCTTTTATGACTCTATTTTTTAGCAATGTTTCTAAATTCCACAAGACACAAGAAAAAACTTCTACGAACTGGATCTCGCCGAACGTTGCGTGTGCGTATCGACTTGTACCGACAAGATCCTTTTCGGTATGATCACGCGCAACTCGAAGTGCGCATGTAAGGCGCATACAAAGGCGCGCACTCGCTTGGTCCCTTCCGCTTATCATGAGATACTATCTGCCGCTAAAAATAATGCGACGAAAAAGTAACCGTCAGATTTCACAGAAATGTTTCGCTTATTCTTATAAAAATAAGAAACATATTTTAAAAACGTGTATAGTAACTATATATAGGTATATATATATATATTATATATATATATATATATATATATATACAGGGTGTTTGTTTATAAGTGTCCGAGCAAATATCTCGCAACTGATCAAAGTTACAAGAAAGTTTAATAAGAGAAATTTGCACGGCTTTGAGTCAGCTACAAAGTGCATGTAAAAAATTTTTTTTTACTCGTGACCTTTTTGAGTTATAAAGGTCAACATAGTTTTTTTAAATGCATACCTATAACTTTTTTTGCACATTTACATATTAAATAAACAGAGCAAGGGGATTGGCCGTCAACAAAAAAGGAGTTATATGAATTCGCGCGTAGGGAACCAGAATACAAGGCGTTTCGCGCGTACCGCAGCGGAAAAAGGCCGTAATTCACGCGATAATCGGAACAACAAAATTGGGCGCCAGACGCGATCTTTCACGCGTCAATTCGCGAAACAACAACCAAACTTCAAATCTTGGCCGAAGTCTCGCTACGGGCCGGTTAGCTCTCCTAATGGTAGAGGGGCAGGGTGGAGTTGCCGCGAAATTATTCTAATCAGAGATATTGAAATGCGAGCGAAGACAAGAACAAGAACGATAATTTTACATGACAAGACACTGAGACCAAATAAAAGATGCGAGATAAAATTAACAAAATAATAATAAAGATTTATTACAAAAATAAAATAAAGAAAATGAGAATAACAATAGAATCAATAATAGTAAGAATCGTAAACAATAAAGAAAAGGAAAGTAATAGTGGAATTGATATCGATAGTTACAAATAAAATTTTTAAAAAATAATGTAATAACACTGATCAATAGAAAATAATTGGAATAATATATTACTAATGATAGAACAAAAATAGCCGCGAGATTGCAAACAACAACAGCGCAAATAATATTAGGTTCTCGGGATGTGTTCGATATCGCCACTCGTAAATATATTTATGTAAATATACACTGAGAAAAAGGTTTCGTTTTTATTAACAAAATCGTCCTGGTAGAGCATTTTAGTTAAACAAAACAGAATTTTTGGTTATCATGACAAAATTCAACATTTTATAACTACTCCGTGTGGTAGACTTATTTACTATAAGGATCTGATTGAATATTTTCCTGTTGGATCTACAAAACTTCTAGTTATATTCACGTTAATCGCACATGTACATACATGATCGTAGCTTGTGTGTGGCATCCCCTCCTATACTACCGAGACTTGTTATCTACCAGAATTTCTTGATAATCTAACTAAAAAATTTTATCAGAATTGTCTAGTAATTTCTATAAGAATTCTGTTTCGTTCATTTTCGAACAGATGTACTGGTTGAATCTACCAGAATTCCTCATAATGTAACAAAACTTTTTTCTCAGTGTGTAGTATACTTTTTCGCTGGGCGAGAGTTGCAGGCAAAAACGAGAAAGGTTTTCTCGGCTATGAAATACACTTTTCACGGAGCAAAATTATTACGAAAAGGATATTATATCAAATATAATGCGTCGGAGAAGTTGCACGCGCGATCTAAGGCGGCGAAATCGATATCCGACGGGCGGACAACGCTTTCTCTCTCTCTCTCTCTCTCTCTCTCTCTCTCTCTCTCTCTCTCTCTCTCTCTCGCTTCTGCGTTCGCGTTCTCTCTCGCCGGTGACAAGTAACGCGCGCTCTTTCCAACAAATGATTCCCGCGAAACTGACTCACTCATTCATGCTCACGACTAACGACAATTGACCATCGCAAATAAGATTCACACGCCGGCTACGGCCGGTTACAACGACGACAAATTTTTTCAACGAAGACGCAATTACACAAGTGCGCGACAATGCAAAGTCGCGATGCGCAATATCCGACCAAATCCCGGTGAGGGCGCTAATACTGCGCGTGGTCGAATTCACGGACTGACGGTGTCGAAAGCTTTCGCCGCTTAACGCCAGTCGCTCACAAACGCTAAGTCGCTAAAAAAACGGGCAGAGCCCACGCAAGCACCACAAATTCGCTAAAGATTCGGCGCTAGAACGATTAAGGCTCGGACACTAAAGAACGTAATTCATTGACTTATGGCACGGATAACCTCATCGATAATAAATCTCCAAACAGGATCTCTGTTTCTCCACTGTAGGCCGACAGGTCGTCAACTTTCTCGCTAACAGGATCTCGGTACTTGACAAACTCCTGAGTGGGCGCGCTATCACAAGAATGGTCGTTACGAGAGTGAAGGATCTATCGCCTTGAGTCGATAGGGCTCAATCCTGTGCGAAAGGGGTGCGTGGACGGCGTCGCGTCACTTATTGTTGCCGCACGGCCTACCAAACCGTATTAGGGGCGATAGCGTCCTTTACGCTAACTCGCAATAATTTTTACAAACGTTTCATTCTGCAACTTTCCCGAGAGCTGGTCCGGTTCCTGGGAGTAGATATACTAGGCGGGTTCTAACCCTTGGACAATGAGGGGGGTGAGGGGCGAGGGGAACCCAGGGCGCGGGGGAATGACGTCACGCGGGGAGGGGGAATGACGTCATGCGGGAGGCGTCCGCGATTTTGAAACCGAGTCCGCGAGGGGTCCGCGGGGAGGGGGAAGCGTCTACGATTTGGAACCGAGTCCGCGAGGGGACCGCGGGGAGGGGGAAGCGTCTGCGATTTGGAGCCGGGTCCGCGAGGGGTCCGCGGGGAGGGGAAGCGTCTGCGATTTGGATCCGGGTCCGCGAGGGGTCCGCGGGGAGGGGGAAGCGTCTGCGATTTGGAGCCGGGTCCGCGAGGGATCCGCGGGGAGGGAGAGGCGTCCGCGAAAGACCGCATGAAGCTTTTTGGGTGAGGGGTCCGCACGGAGAGAGGAACGCGAAGGAGAGCGCGAGAGCTGATGCAGCGAAGGAGAGCGCGAGAGGTGTACGCGAGAAAAGAGAAAGAATGCAAAGAGAGAGAAAGAGATATGAAGTGCATACGATAGGTAACGTGGGGCGTTCGCACTGCGAACTTTGCATGAGAGCGTAAAGAGAGGGAAGGAGATAACACAGCGACAAGATGACGCGAGACGCAGCATCCGCGAGAGAAAAATGATGACGCGAGGCGTACGAGAGAGAATTTTCATACTTATATTTATTTCTAATTTTTAATTTTAATAATTTTTCTTTTAATAATTAATATTTTTTAATATATATAATTTAAAAGGGAACACGAGGAGAGGGTTTAATCCTAAAATAATTACACAAGATTTAATAGTATTTTTTTTTTTTTTTTTAATGTAAAATATGTGTATTTTTACGTGTGTGTGTGTGTATATATAAATTTAAAATATAAAACATAAATATAAAATATAAAATATTAATATAAAAGGTTATACAATATAAAAATGAATTAAAATAATATAAAAATAATATAAATATAAAAATATAAAAAGATAAAATATGAATATACAATATATGATATAAAATATAAAAGCTGCGAGCCCGCTGCGGTGATGGTGACGGACTGAGGCGGCAGATCCATGCATGGATGCAGCGGTGGATAGGTGGCAGATCCATGCCAGGATTCGGCGCTAGGCGAGGACCCGCCAGTAACAGAAAATGTTATTAAGAATTTATAATTAATAGATAATTTGATTTATATTTAATTTAATTTATAACTTACATGATAATCTCAGCCTTTTGACGTCAGATTTATTGGACGCGTAAATATTAGTCCACCCAATGGAACATCTTCCAAAAAATGCCATGATGAAGCTTGCGCTTTTTTGGAGGACAATATAGGGGATATGTCATAAAACACTCATGCTTGCAAGAACAGGCATTCAATGTTTCCTTTTCACGATCTCGTAAAAACTGATGCAACGATTTTGCATTAGGGCTTCGTTGACCAATTTCACGATTTTTTAACAACTTCACTACCGAAGTTACTGGCTCAACTTTATATCTTAATACCTTTTCACGCTCCAATTCAACTTTTAAAGTGTTTCTGACAGATGAACAGACACCTCAGGATTAAATAGTCTCTCATTGAAAAGAGTAGGAGATGTATGACATAAGAATTAGCTGGAATGTTAACATCATGCATCATCCAACTCATTATTTTTTCAACACAGAGTGAAAAAAGCTGACAATGCATTAGACTTATAGAACAAGAGAAAGAAATAATTAAACACAGATTAACAGTAAAATAATTTATTTGTCAGAAACATTATACAAAATATCATTTATAGCACAAGTTATCAATTCGCAATTTACAAGTGATTCGTTGTTAAACATATTATTATTGTATATAGTCTTTGTGGCATTGCTCACATCGCTGATATTATCTCGTTGTAAAACATTTACAAATTGTTTAAACTTTTCAGTAACAATATACATATTTTGACACAACCAGGAATACATATGATCAATACATTTATCGAAATCGAATAAATGTAATAAAGTTGTTGGCTTCATGTACAAAGTATTATCAGATGATGTAATTTTTATAATTTTTGAAGTAGACGTGTTAACCACTTTAAATGTCAGGTTACAAATCCATAGGGGAGTCTCAGTTAGTTGCTCAATGTCCTCTCGTTTCTGCATTAGTGATTTCCACGTTTCAATGGGCAATATTATTTGATTGCCTCGATTATCACCGAGAGCCAATTCCACATATGATATAATTCCAACACTGATTCCAATTTCCAAATATTTATATGATGTCGGAGTTAAGGCATATCTTCTTCCAAGTATACGAGCAGCACAATGAGATGAAGCGCTATAAAAGTATATTTAAAATCATAATTTAAAAATCTTTATTTAAAAATCTTTATTTAACAAAAGTATCAAAACTTACTTGCCACATTTTTTCTTTGAGATCTCTTGTACTCTTGGAACATAATAATTCATGCTGCTGCAGCCTTCGGCGCCAGCGGAGTACATTCTTAAAAGAACCTTTTCAATTGAGTGATCAACGTGATATTAAATTATTTTTAATATTTCAACTTTATATTGATGTAAAATGCTGATGTGATATTATTTTCAACCAATCAAAGCGCTGATGCATGACTGCTATGGTATCATCTTCAGGTGTGCAAAATGCAATATATTCAAAATTTCAAGCGCGGATGAATCACAGTCATACGTGACAATTATCGGATTAGCAAAATGTACCAATTTCAAGCGCCAATATATGGCTGCTATGATATCATCCTCAGGTGTGCAAAATGCAAAATCTTAAATTTCAAGCGCCAATGTACGGCTGCTATGTTATCATCCCCAGATGTTCAAAACGTACGTAACAAATCACAAGAAAATGCAACATATCCAAAATTTCAAGATCAATGAACGGCTGCTATAACATCATCCGTATGTGACAAAATCTTCAATTTCAAGCGCCAATGTACAGCTGCTATGATATCATCCCCAGGTGTTCAAAACGTATGTAACAAAATCACAAGAAAATGCAACATAATTAAAATTTTCGAGCGCCAATGTACGGCTGCGCTCATCTTGAAATGAATCTCGCGAAATGTGCAAAAAAACGTATCAATTTCAAGGTTGATGCATCATTCGTACGTAACAAAATCACAAAGTGCAACATACTCGAGTGCCAATGATCTCTATGATCAAATAAAAAGGATGGTAAAGAGGTATACTATGTCAGTATCTTTGTCAGAGGTTCAAGAAGTGCATCTCAAGTAAAGAAATATGTCACAATTGGAAGCAAGATTGTTGGAGCAATCCACAAGGGTGAATTCGGTGGAAGAATTCATTGTGTGGGAGCAACAATGTGACGAATACATCGAATCACTGGAAGAACAAAGTCGAATAAAACGTCCACGATTACCGATCGGAGTTCGACAATCGCTTGTCTCCCAAATCGCGCGTCTCGAAGGGTTGAAGAATTCGGTACGCAGACGTTTTGTACACGCAGGTGCCGGAAACAGTTCGCGAGACGTCGGATTCATATGGCGAGAGATTGATACTGCGTTTGAGAGCCGCATCTTGACTGGTGCGGTGATAAACAGCAATCACATCGAACCTCGTCAATTTCTAGAGGAGACCAAAGACATTGTGATCGAACACGTGCAAAAAGTGGTGCAAAAACACACTAGTGTGAAAGTGAACACAATGTTTCATGGTGAGTTTGTGTCGGGTGATAAACGCGTCAATAAAAGTATAAATACGAAAAACTGTGAAATCTTTCGCACGTCTGATTTGCGCGAATGGTACGAGCGTTGCGTTATGGAGCCCACGCTAGCATCTCTCGAAGAATTTCAGGAACGCGATAGTGGTTGGGCATTGTCGCGAATAATCAATTTAATTGTAAATATAAACAAGTATAATCCAATGCGCGCGGGATGTCACATTAAATTACCGCGAGAAATAATGATGAAGAGAGCGGTTGTAAATGTGCAAACAAAGGACAATGCATGTTTTGCATGGGCAGTTGTTGCAGCTCTGTACCCTGCCGAAAGACATGTGGAACGCGAATCTTCGTATCCGCATTACACAACGGTGCTCAATCTCCAAGACATTGAGTTTCCAGTGACTATAAATCAAATAAAAAAATTTGAACATGGAAACAACATTTCAATCAACGTATACAGTAACGAGAACGGTATCATCCCGCTACGTCTTTCTGAGAAGAAGAGAGACAAACATGTTAACTTGCTGTACATACAAGATAACAACGACGTTGATCATTTTGTTTGTATTAAGAATCTCTCCCGGCTTGTCAGCTCGCAACTGAGCAAGAAGAAATGTAGAAGATACATCTGTGATCGGTATGTATTATAATAAAATTTAAAATAATCATAAAATAAAACTATATAAAATACTTTATATAATTTTTAAAATATTACAATTTTGTAATGTTACAGATGCTTGCATTATTTTGGAACAGGGGATAAGTTGCAGGCGCATATGGTAGACTGTGGAAAGATAAACGATTGCGCTATCCGCTTACCAAGCGATAAGGACAAGTGGCTATCGTTTAACAACAACAACAGAAAGGAGCGACTTCCATTTGTGGTATATGCCGACTTGGAATGTATTTTGACAAAGACGGGAGAAGAGAAAAGCTATCAGCATCATCAAGTTTTTAGCATCGCATATTATGTACAATGTTCATACGACAATTCATTATCTGCATATCATTCTCGCCGTAGCGTCGATTGCATTTTATGGTTTGTCGAACAACTTAAAAATTTAGCTTTAAGTGTAAAGACTATTTTAACAACAAACGTCCCCATGGTGAATTTAACATCTGACGAGTGGTCAAAATTTCACAGCTCAACATATTGTCATATTTGCGAAAAACCGTTTGCGCAAGATGATATACGTGTACGTGATCATTGCCATCTGACGGGGCGATATAGAGGTCCAGCGTACTCAAACTGCAATCTAAATTATAAAGATTCTTACGTCATTCCTATAGTCTTTCACAATTTATCAGGTTACGACGCGCATTTCATTATCGGAGATATAGCTACAGCGTTTGAAGGGAGCATCGAATTACTTCCGATAACAAAGGAAAAATACATTTCATTTACAAAGACTATCAATAGTACCGAGGACAATGATTGGAAAACATGTGTAAAATTACGTTTTATCGATTCGTATAAATTTCTCGCTACAAGTCTTGACAAATTGGCATCTTTTTTGGATAAAGACAAACTTAAAATTTTACAATCACAGTTTCAAAATTTACCAAGTGAAAATTTCAATTTATTAACACGGAAGGACATCTTTCCGTATGAATATATAGACTCTGATGATAAATTACAAGATGCGCGTTTACCACCACGTGAATCATTTTATAGTTCCTTGACCGGTGACACAGTATCCGAGAGCGATTACGCGCACGCCGAGAACGTCTGGAAGCGATTCTCCCTTGGAACGCTAGGTGAATATAGTGATCTATATTTGAAAATTGATGTCTTGTTATTAGCAGACATTTTTGAAAATTTCCGCGAAAGCTGTATCAATAGTTATGGACTCGACCCCGCATATTACTATACCCTTCCAGGATATACATGGGATGCCATGTTAAAACATACAAATATAACATTTGAATTATTAACAGATATTGATATGGTCATGTTTATCGAACGGGGTATACGCGGCGGTCTAAGTCAATGTTCGGGCAGATATGCCCATGCTAATAACAAATACATGCAATCGTACGATCCATCGAAGCCATCATCGTATCTTATGTACTTTGACGTAAATAATTTGTACGGATGGGCAATGTGTCAACCGTTGCCTTATGCCGATTTTCGATGGGTCGACGATGTATCAAATTTCGACACATCATCTATCGCGCTCGATTCACCTATAGGCTACATCCTCGAGGTAGATTTAGAATATCCGCGACATCTTCACGATACGCACACTGACCTACCGTTTTGTTCGACACGTGACAAGCCGCCCGGCAAGCGGCATGATAAGCTTCTCGCAACGCTATACGATAAAAAGCGTTACGTGATACATTACCGCAACCTGCAGCAATGTACGCGACATGGCCTTCGCATTACAAAAATACATCGTATATTACAATTTACTCAATCTCCATGGCTTCAAAGTTATATTGAACTCAACACAAAATTTAGAACACAAGCGAGAAATGATTTTGAAAAAAATTTATATAAATTAATGAATAATGCAGTATTTGGCAAGACGATGGAAAATGTGCGTAATCGGGTTGATGTAAAACTTATTACACATTGGGAAGGAAGATACGGTGCAGAGGCAATGATTGCAAAACCAAATTTTCACAGTAGAAGTATCTTTTCTGAAAATCTAATCGCTGTCGAATTACGCAAACTCGAGGTAAAATTTTATAAACCAATCTATGTTGGCATGTGCATACTCGACATCTCCAAAACATATTTATATGAATTTCATCATGAGAACATGTCACCGCTGTATCGTGACAGATGCCGGGTAATGTACACCGACACAGACAGCCTAATATACCACATCGAATGCGAAGATGTGTACGAGAATATAAAACGCAACCTCAACAAATTTGATACGAGCGATTACACTGCTGACAATGTGTATGGTATACCGCTTGTGAATAAAAAGGTACCTGGTCTAATGAAAGATGAAAATAATGGTGTGATTATGACCGAATTTGTAGGGCTTAGAGCAAAAATGTATGCATTACGAGTGGATGGCAAGAAAGATACCAAAAAAGTAAAAGGTGTTAAGAATAACGTTGTCGCGAGAACGATAACGTTTGATGATTACACGAAGTGTTTGAATGAAGAGATTGAAATGACTCGCAGTCAGTCATGTATAAGATCGAGATTGCATGAAGTATACACCATTCGCGAGACGAAAATTGCTCTAAGTCCTCACGATGACAAGCGGTATATCATACCTGAAACCACTGATACATTACCATGGGGACATTATAAAATACCATTGTAAATAATAAATAAATATTTATTGTAAAATATGTATATTTTGTAAAAAATATGTAAAAACTATATTATATGTATATTATACGTATATCATGTAAAATATCAAATTGTATTATTTATAAAATTATTAGATAAATATTTTAATATTAGGTGTACAACTTTGCTTCCGCCGTTTTCCTATAGATAGCTTTAGCGGTAAGTAGTGGTCGAAATAAATAGATCATAGACGTCATGCAATAAACTTGGGCATCTGTCAACATAACCCCATAGAAACATTAGTCGATTTGTGTCTGCATCATAAAGTTATTCTCGATTGAAAATGTCAGTTTACGAGCCAAATTCTCGTCATTTGCGGGAGGTTATTCGGTTTGGCCGTCGACGTGGAAGCATGGCCGGGATATCCCCATGATTTTCTGCGCTTGGGGTTATCGTAATGAACCCATTTTTCGTCCCCAGTCACAATGCGATGCAGAAATCCCTTCCGTCTTTCAAGCAACTGTTCACAAGCAAACAAACGCCGTTCAACATCTCTCGGTTTCAACTCGTACGGCACCCAATTTCCTTGCTTCTGAATCATTCCCATGTCTTTGAGGCGTTTTGAAATTGCTTGTTGAGTCACTCCCAATGATCGTGCCAATTCTTCTTGACTTTGACTCGAGTCTTCATTAAGTAATGCCTCCAATTCTGCATCTTCGAAAACCTTCTCTCTTCCACCGCTATGCCGGTCTTCGACGTGAAAATCACCGTTCTTGAAGCGTTGAAACCACTCACGACACGTTCTTTCACTAATAGCGGCCTCACCATAAGTATTTGAGAACATTCGATGAGCCTCAGCCGCAGATTTCTTCATATTGAAGCAGAAAATTAAAACCTCCCGCAAATGACGAGAATTTGGCTCGTAAACTGACATTTTCAATCGAGAATAACTTTATGATGCAGACACAAATCGACTAATGTTTCTATGGGGTTATGTTGACAGATGCCCAAGTTTATTGCATGACGTCTATGATCTATTTATTTCGACCACTACTTACCGCTAAAGCTATCTATAGGAAAACGGCGGAAGCAAAGTTGTACACCTAATATATTGTAAAATAAACAGTATACAGATATTTTAAATAAATGTTTATAATACATTATTTTTATGTATCCAAGAATTGTGCGATTTATTCAGTCCTAACCATTTCACATAAACGTCATCACCTTTCTTCCGCAAAACCTTTTCCACGAGATAGACGTCGGGATTTGCAACATGATGTAACTCGTACTCGTAGAATCCTCCGGCGACAGAATTTCCGCGCGAATCTTCAAGTATATATGTCGCGGGATTAGTTTTCTGTACTTTGGCAATTTTAAATATTTCGGTAGTCCAATTTGGTGTAAAACCTTTTTCAAAAATAGTTTTGTATTTGCTCACGCGCACCCGATCGCCTACTTTGAATCTTGCCGGTGCAGCAATTTTTACGTTACTGTATATCGTATTTAAAAGTTTTTCGGCAATCTCCGGAGTAACATCGATAGGTTTCATGCCGATAGTGCGATGTTTTCGCGCATTGTACTCTGCAACGAGTCGGGACAGCGCGTCGATCCACTTGTAATTGCCATTAAGTGTAAACATTTTCCACATATTGTTCTTTAAAGTACGATTAAATCGTTCCACCACTGAGGCTTTCATAACAGAATACGTCGAGTAATGATTGATGTTGTGTTTTTTTACGAGTTTCTGCACATTTGCATTGTAAAATTCTTTTCCTCTATCGGTTTGTATGTTTCTCGGACATCTCTTGCTATCTCGAATTATCTCGGCGATAGCGTCAGCTGTTTCGCGTCCGCTCTTATTCTTGAGCGACACGGCCCATGCATACTTCCTCAACACATCGATGACGGTGAGTATGTAATTGTATCCTTTGTTGACTCTTGCATAAGGACGCATCTCGACCACGTCAGCTTGCCACAGGTCGTCGTATCCACGTACTATGACGCGTCTACGCGGAAAATTTCTTCTCGCTGGAGCGTGCAATTCCTCCACGAGTAGCTGCTTTTCAGAGGTGTTTGATCGAGGCATATTTGTAATAATGTGATATAATTTTCACGTACAGTTCTTTATGTATCTTTTGATGTAGTCTGCGTTACAACCATTTTATCTAGCGTTAATAATAGCGCCTGCATATTCCCTTCAAGCCTTATTATTTTTTTCTCAATTTCTTTCTGTTGATCTCTCAAAAGCTTAACATTCGCTTCGACATATCGTTTGTTGGCTGCATCATTATCATCTTCCGGTTGCGCTACACATCGTATCTTGCGCGACCTTGCGTCATAGCCGGAGGCTGTTAGACACAGAGTGTTATCGCGCACGTAATTTCTTAGTAATCCATTCCATTGATAATATGAATTATTATTCGACGTTCCAAGTGATAATCCAAATTTATTAATCGACATTTCGATACCACTAATATTGACAGACTGACTCGTGGATGTATAACTAATTTTATAATACTTATTTAATAATGCCAGCTTCGTAAAGTTCCTCGATAATCGACAATATTTCATTGTCGTGGGCGTTGTTGCCAGCTTGACGTGAAGCTTCGAGCAATCGCAGACGATCTACCAACTCGTTGGGATAATTCCAATGCACGTAATCAATCTTATTATTGTTTAAGGTCATAGCACGCGGTATACCTTTTCCAGATTTTTTATCAGAGAATAATGGTGCGATTATATATTTATATTTGTATCCCTTGTTACCTAATACAGGTTGATTCACATTACCATTTCGTCTGTGCGCATTTGTTCTTATTAATATACTTTTGTAGTTTTGCAAGTCATTTGCAGTATATATTTCATCGTGGGGAATTCTCTTGAAAACCAGCTCGTAAAGACCTGCTGTTCCAACGTATTTTGATCCATCGATAATTATATTATCATTTTTATCCACATCGAAATTTTTATTACCGAGCATCATTCCTTTGTCGATAAATTTAACACCGTATACGTAATCCATCTTGGAATTTTTATCTTGACTCAATATAACTGCCACATATTTTTGAGCAAGTGGACCCAGGTGATTTCGCAATGAATTTTGACCCTCAGATGTTTGTAATGAATGTTGAATTGATGTCACAAGCGATTCAGGTGAAGTCTCGAAAATTTCCTCGATAGATGTCTTATCATGCATTAATTGCCTTGGTTGTACATCTTGTATCGGAGTAGAAGTAGTTACATCCAATAATTGTTGCATTCGCCTGCTTTTGATTCGCTTTGGAGTAGAAGTTATACCGCTCAATGATATATTTGATCGCTTTGTTTTAAACTCATTTTTCTCTCCGAGCATACTCGATGATTCAATATTTTCTTCACCAGACTCAACACCGACTGTATTTTCAACAAGCTGTTTCAGAGGTTCAGAGATTGGTTTAAAATGCCTCTCCAATGCATCGTCCTCCTCCATTTTACCAGTTTTCAAGAAACGATATTTTTTACGGACTGAATCGCTCGTTTTCGCAATCTCTCTCACAATCTTTTCACGATCGTTATTCATCATGTTGCAATTTAGACGTTGCTCGATCAATGTGTCGAAAGCGACTAATTGCTTTGCGGTATTGCAAATTCATTAAATCCTTTTCTATATCGTCCATTAGTCAGCGGACTGTCTTTGTCAATCGCCGCGAATCCATATTTATGTTGCCAACATTTCTGGCAAAAAGCGCGAAAATTATCGTAAGACATATCTGTATTTACGTGATCGTTGTAGACATGTTTCAAGTTTGTTCCATCTTGTTTAAATAAAATTAATAAATTTGCATTGTCACGTATAAGATGCTTGGGTATCTTGGCATACGTTTGACAAAGATAGAAACAATCGACGCTCGAGTGTCGTCCCATTGCAAAGTACTCTCTTATCATATCTTGCTTGTCGCATGCCACATCATCAAAGATAAAAATGGAATTCGGAAGCGCCTCACTCGGTGGAATGACATCGCTATTATTAGAGAATGTAAAATAACCAATTTCTTCTATCGGTGATAGCAAATTTTCCAAATATTGATTCGGTTGTTGAACCGATTTCGAGTAAACGTACATGTTCTCGAAGCGAACACCATACGGGCTTTCTATCAAACTAATCAACGTGTTAGTTTTACCGCAATTCGAGGGGCCGCAGATGATACCGCGTATAGTATTTGATAGCATGTTTCCATGTCTGCGTATTTCTTTATCCAACATTAACCGTGTTTTATCGTCGAAATTTGTAACTTTGATTATCGTCGATTGCTGAACGAACCGCATGTTTTCTCTCGAATGAATGAATGAGTCATGGAGAGCCTATTTATAGCTGCGCGGAACCATGAATCGCTCAGTATCGATAAAATGTTTGTTCTGCTAACAAGTGCTTCCGATATTCACGGTTTAAGCGCCGAACAGCTGCAATTTGTGCCAAAAGCATTTTTATTGCGATACGAAAATCACATCCACTAAGTGTGGGACAAGCTTCCGGAACACATAAAGGCGGATCCAGAGATTCAGACCTGTCGCCGCTGTTTCAAACATTACAATCGACCGTGGCAGCAAACGCACATCGACGGTCCAGCGCCGATGATAAAGGATTGCAGCGAATGTCAACGAAAATAGGTAGTGGTCTCTTTAATCGCGCGATAAACGCACTTCCGATCGAATTCCATATCCCCGGCTATCAGTTTTGCGGTCCGGGGACTCATTTGGAAAAGCGATTGGCTAGAGGTGATCGAGGTATTAATCCATTGGATGCCGCATGTCGCGAGCACGACATTGCATATTCTCAAAGCAACGCCCTCAGAGAACGACACGTTGCTGACAATATTCTCGCTGCGAAAGCGCGAAAACGTATTACTGCGAGAGATTCGACTCTTGGTGAAAGAGCAGCCGTTACGACTGTTTGGGCAGCTATGAAAGCAAAGACAAAATTCGGTATGGGGATGAAGACGAAAAAATCTTTGAAAAAGAAGAAGAAACGAATACTACCTGTGGCGAAGCGTGGTGGTATCTTGCCAATTTTAACATTGTTGGGAGTTCTCGGTTCGTTGGCCGGTGGAGCAGCGGGAGTCGCAAAGGCTGTGAATTATAGCAAGGCTGCGCAACGTCAGCTTGAAGAAATGCAACGTCATAATCGCGCTATGGAAGGTCGTGGAGTTTATCTCGCTCCATACAAGCGTGGACAGGGATTCTCAACTAAGAAAAAAAAAACGTAAAAAAAAACGCTAAAAATGCCTGTGGGTGTAACAACTAATGTACAATTGCAACAACTGGCAAGACGTATGCGTATACCATTCTTTAGAGGTGTTTTCATGCGCAATAATTTACCGATAAGCGGTATACGACAAAATGAAAGCGGTATTGTAAATTTGGATGAAGTTGATGGTTCCGGTACCCATTGGGTAGCATATGTAAAGAGAGGAAATCGAGCAATATATTTCGATAGTTTTGGCAATCTTCAACCACCCAAAGAATTGGTGCAATATTTAAATGTTGCGAAAATAGAATATAATCACACATCCTATCAAAATTATAATCAGAATAATTGTGGACAATTGTGTTTACGATTTCTTCAAACGACTGATATAAAGCCTGTCAATCCATCATCACGATTCAGTTTGACAACATGTCGCTAACACTAACGTTGACTGGCAAAAGTAGCGTTCTCGCTGTAAGCTACTTTCCAGCTATAGATTTATCGAATGGTGATTATGAGCTCGGTTTAACAGATTTTGAAACTTATCATACCGAATGTAAATTCTAAGAATAATAAATTTTACTTTGATAACGATGACAAGGAAATTACGATACCCGAAGGATCATACGAAATACAAGCTATAGATGAGTATCTGAGATGTGCAATTTCACAATATCCTTCCAATAAAGAGCAGAATGAAGATGCAATAGCGCTTCGCGCCAATCATAATACTCTAAAGAGCGAAATCAAATGCATCTATAGAATAAATTTTAGTAAACCAGACAGCATTGGATCGCTGTTGGGATTCTCGTCGAATCGTATATTGCAACCTCACAAATGGCATGATTCGGATTTACCTATAAATATTATTAGCGTGAATATTATCCGTATAGAATGTAGCGTCACCACTGGTGCGTACAGTAATGACAAGCGCGTACACACGATACATGAATTTTCACCGAGCGTGCCGCCAGGATATAAGATATCGGAAACGCCTGCACAGATCATTTATCTCCCGATCGTCGTACGGAGCATTACTGATCTAACGATACGCATTGTTGATCAAGAAGGACGATTGCTGGATTTTCGAGGAGAGGAAGTTACTGTAAGATTGCACGTACGGCGTCGACAAAATTAGCGTGTGATGCTCGTGCTAAATTATACGGAGCACGTGAGAGACAATAATTTTACGAGGGACAATATTTTTGCGAGAGCAGCTGCGGCAGTGACTGCGACGACTGCGGTATCAAGTGACACTAATCAGAGATCTCGTTACACTAAAAAGAAACTCAGCGCATTGAATCGCGAATTTTTAAAATCATTGGGATTCATCGTACGAAAAGATGATTGACATTTTGAATATTGGTGGTGAGCCAGTCTTTGATGATCGTATCGTCAAGGTTGAGACACATACATACAATCCATATGCCAACACATCGCTTGGACATAGCGATGAGATACGGATACCTATACACCACCAGGATTTGTATACGTTGCCGTGCGAAAACTTTTTGTATGTTGAGGGAAAGTTGACAACATCTAAAATAGATGCAAATGAAATGATGATATTAACAAATAATTGTGTTGCGTTCATGTTTGATGAAATTCGATATGAACTCGATGGTGTGGAGATTGATCGCAACAGAAACGTTGGAATAACTTCAACGATGAAAAATTATGTTTCTTTAACAACCGAGAGAAGTAAAATCTTGAAGAATGCTGGATGGGATATGACACATAATGGGTCATGTAACGAAATTTGTATGTTCAACTTTTGCGTGCCGCTCAACATGCTATTGGGATTTTGCGAAGATTACAAGCGAGTTGTGATTAATGCTCGCCACGAATTAATTTTGATACGTTCGCGCAACGACAACAATTGTCTGTATGGACCTGCGGAAGCTGCTATTGAATTACTCAAGATACAATGGCGTATGCCCCATGTACTATTGAATGAGGTCAATAAACTGTACTACGAGCATTGGAAAGCGGGCGATTCTTAAACATGTGTTTTCGCTCTTGGGATCTGTATGAATTTCCGCTGTTACATAGTACGACCAAGCATTCATGGACTGTGAAAACTGCTTCTCAGCTGGAAAAGCCGCGATATGTGATCTTTGCACTGCAGACTGGTAGAAAAAATGTCATGGCAAAAGATGTTACTGTATTCGATCATTGTAAATTAACCAACGTTAAGCTCTATCTAAACTCGGAATCTTATCCCTACAATGATTTAAATTTAGATTATGAAAAAAATAGATTCGCCCTCTTGTTTAATATGTACTCTCGTTTTCGCAAATCTTATTATGGGTGTGATATTGAGAATGTACTAACTATCGCAAAATTTCTACATTGCGGTCCTCTAGCAGTTATTGATTGCTCGCGACAAAATGAATCTGTCAAAAATTCTACCGTGGACGTGAGAATAGAGTTTGAATGTAAGGAAGATGTACCAGCAAATACTACAGCCTATTGTCTCATCTTGCACGATCGTGTTGTTGAATATTGTCCGTTAACCAACGTAGTTCGTAAAATTTCTTAATCAGCAATTATCCCCTCCACCGATGTAATGTAAATGATTGAGATTTTTAACAATCGCCGTCAGTGGTCCAACATTCTTGCAACGAAATGGTTGTACCGACGTTTGTGGATCTGCAAGGATTTACCATATTCTCAATAAACGATTTATCGTGAAGGAAGCGGCGATTCTGAGAAGAGGATTCATTGTTTCACATTATTTTTTCACATGTCCCGTACCATGGCGTGTGCTCACACAATCTGAAAGATGTCAAGCCTTATGGTTGATCAGAAATCACCATAAACTGCAATGGGAAGATGGAAACGTTCCATACAGCATGGCTCAGCGTTTGATTACAACAGCTATCGCTGGTGGGGTACATGAAGAAGAGTCATCCTCTCTCGTGTACGTAAAAGGACTTGAAAAGCAAGAATGGTTGACCGATATATTGGATGATGCTAGAAACGGTTTCATTATTGAGACCTTGGATGCAAACTATGAAGATATTCCTGCATTAAGCGAATTAGATCCTACATATAGCCTACGTTGTGAAAAACATGTAAAAAATTGTGCTTTGCAAAATGTATTTAAAACATTTAATTGGTGGTTGAATCATCGCAATGAATCACCACACCCCTTTTTTGAATAAATTAATATTAAAATAATATTCTCTTTGTTCTCTCATTGTCCTCATACACATACAAGTATTATATGTCCGCACGTGCTCGTATTAATTTCAGTATGCGACAGCATTCTTATGTTATAATTTTTAAATGTAGTCGATTGAGGTTTGAATGTGGTTGATTGATGTTCGATCGATGTTCGAAAATGGTTGATTGATGTTTGATCGAGGTTCGAAGGTGGTTGATCGAGGTACGAACATGGTTCGAAGGTGGTTTGAAGGTGGTTGATTGAGGTATGAACGTGGTTGATCGAGGTACGAACGTGGTTCGAAGGTGGTTGATCGAGGTTCGAAAGTGGTTCGAAAGTGGTTCGAAGGTGGTTGATCGAGGTTCGAAAGTGGTTCGAAAGTGTTTCGAAGGTGGTTGATCGAGCTACGAACGTGGTTCGAAAGTGGTTCGAAGGTGGTTGATCGAGGTATGAACGTGGTTCGAAAGTGGTTCGAAGGCAGTTAATCGAGGTACACCAGTGGTTTCAATTTTAAATATTATTCATATGCTTATTCTCATCATGGAATCTTTGTCTCGGACCATCTGTTTTCTTATCTCATGTACTGAGTAAGCATTCCAGCTAATTCTTATGTCATACATCTACTCTTTTTAATGAGAGACTATTTAACCCTGAGGTGTCTGTTCATCTGTCAGAAACACTTTAAAAGTTGAAATGGAGCGTGAAAAGGTATTAAGATATAAAGTTGAGCCAGTAACTTCGGTAGTGAAGTTGTTAAAAAATCGTGAAATTGATCAACGAATCCTTAATGCAAAATCGTTGCATCAGTTTTTACGAGATCGTGAAAAGGAAACATTGAATGCCTGTTCTTGCAAGCATGGGTGTTTTATGACATATCCTCTATATTGTCCTCCAAAAAAGCGCAAGCTTCATCATGGCATTTTTTGGAAGATGTTCCATTGGGTGGACTAATATTTACGCGTCCAATAAATCTGACGTCAAAAGGCTGAGATTATCATGTAAGTTATAAATTAAATTAAATATAAATCAAATTATCTATTAATTATAAATTCTTAATAACATTTTCTGTTACTGGCGGGTCCTCGCCTAGCGCCGAATCCTAGCATGGATCTGCCACCTATCCACCGCTGCATCCATGCATGGATCTGCCGCCTCAGTCCGTCACCATCACCGCAGCAGGCTCGCAGCTTTTATATTTTATATCATATATTGTATATTCATATTTTATCGTTTTATATTTTTATATTTATATTATTTTTATATTATTTTAATTCATTTTTATATTGTATAACCTTTTATATTAATATTTTATATTTTATATTTATATTTTATATTTTAAATTTATACACACACACACGTAAAAATACACACATATTTTACATAAGAAAAAAAAATACTATTAAACCTTGTGTAATTATTTTAGGATTAAACCCTCTCCTCGTGTTCCCTTTTAAATTATATATATTAAAAAATATTAATTATTAAAAGAAAAATTATTAAAATTAAAAATTAGAAATAAATATAAGTATGAAAATTCTCTCTCGTACGCCTCGCGTCATCATTTTTCTCTCGCGGATGCTGCGCCTCGCGTCATCTTGTCGCTGTGTTATCTGCTTCCCTCTCTTTACGCTCTCATGCAAAGTTCGCAGTGCGAACGCCCCACGTTACCTATCGTATGCACTTCATATCTCTTTCTCTCTCTTTGCATTCTTTCTCTTTTCTCGCGTACACCTCTCGCGCTCTCCTTCGCTGCATCAGCTCTCGCGCTCTCCTTCGCGTTCCTCTCTCCGTGCGGACCCCTCACCCAAAAAGCTTCATGCGGTCTTTCGCGGATGCCTCCCCCTCCCCGCGGACCCCTCGCGGACCCGGCTCCAAATCGTAGACGCTTCCGCCTCCCCACGGATCCCTCGCGGACTCGGTTCCAAATCGCAGACGCTTCCCCCTCCCCGCGGACCCCTCGTGGACTCGGCTTCAAAATCGCGGACGCCTCCCGCATGACGTCATTCCCCCTCCCCCCGTGACGTCATTCCCCTCCTCGCGTGACGTCATTCCCCCTCCCCCTCGTGACGTTGTTCCCCCTCCCCGCGTGACGTCATTCCCCCGCGCCCTGGGTTCTCCTCGCCCCTCACCCCCCTCATTGCTCCTGGGTTAGAACCCGCCTAGTATATCTACTCCTGGGCCTCGTGGACTCGAGAAGCGCGTGCGAGACCAATGTCCGGCTTCGCCAAACCGTAGCGCGATAATTTCTCCCTCCGCTGTTCGAGATGATTTTCTCGCCCTTGCAAGATGCGGCCCTGAGCCACCGCAAGAATCCGCACTCTCCTTGCCTTAACCGTTGCGTTGCCAGGTCGACTGAATACCGTTTTTCGGCAAATATTACGTTTGCCAAGCTTACGACTTTCCTTCCTGGACAATCAGCGATAAGGCTCCTCTCTCTCTGTTACATGAAAAAAATAAAATAAAATGCGAATTAATTATCGAAATCTACCATCGCATTTCGTCTCTCCGGGAATATGCGGCATTTGTAATCTCTCACATGGTGCGGTCGCTCAGCCCTTGCCCTGTGATTATGATGAGATGGACGCGCGTCGGGACGGCAACGTCACAATATATGTATATATATATATATATATATATATATATATTATATATATATGTTATAGCCCGAACTATAACCAGTAATTATTAGGAATAAGAATATTATAAAACATTTTTACTTATAAACGAGCGCTCTAGCCAAGCGCTCGTCGAACGAAAACGCTAACGCAGCGAAACACGCACGAAGCACGGAAATCGCGAGCTGCAAGCGAAGGCCAGGGACTTCGACCTGCTTCGCTTGCATTTAGACCAAAGACGCGTGAATATTATTAACCAATCGGGGACTTGTTTCCAAGGGCCTCGCCCGTTGAAAATCAAAGAACAAAAGAAGATATAAGACGGAGAGCCCGCTCGCGAAGGCAGTCTCGAATAAAACTCCTAAACATCAAGACGGAGTCGCTAATAAGAATCCGGAACATCAGGACGAGACTCACTAATAAAAATCTGAATCATTAAGAAGAATTACTAATATACGCTCGCTAGCCAAACCTCGAATGTTACGCGAATATTTAATTAAAGAAATAACGAGAAATAAAGTGAAACCAAATTTAATCAGAAATAAAAGTGTATTTTAAGAGAAAAAAAAGAGTACAACACTCCTAACTTCCTACGAAGTCCTGCACGACCCGAGGATCCTCATCCTTAATTCGGCGCAACCCCAGTGCCTTGCTCGAGGTACACAACAATTTGGTGGCAGCGGTGGAATCGCGCCGACGGACCGCCAGGATCAGCAGGAACCTGAAGACCTGAAAAACAATACAACCGTATTAGAAAAATCAGGCACGTCGAAATAATCGACGGACAACACAGAAAGCAGCATACTAAAAATTAAGACCCGCAATACACACATACACAACGTGTGGAAGCAGGCACGTCAGTTAGAAAAACAGCTGACGGAAATAAGCAGAAGCCACAGTGCAGTGAGAGAGAAGGACGGACAACGCAAGCAATACGAAGAGCGATAAGCAAGCAGCTGAGCATCGAGTAGGATCGCCAACGTCCCAAGGACAACGCCGACCTGCGACAATCTCACGGACAACGCGTCATCACGGAGCGACGACCTGCCGTGTCAAGCACGAGCATCGAGCCGCCAGCCATTATCAGCCCACGAGCGATCGAGTTGCATTAGCAGCAGCCAAGCCGTACCGAGCGATAAAGAGCGTAACGATGCGAACCGTAATACTGTAAGTCCGATCCTTATAATATTTCTGCGTGAAAGTCGGAAGGACACGAAACCTCCCGGCAATCGATATTAAACAAGTCGTGGATACATAGTGATTCCGCGAAGTGAGCGATTCAAGCGTTACCATTAACTTTAGAAAGACTCGAGCGAGTTCGTGAAAATTAGAGAGCGAATACTCAAACAGAAGCGAAGTTGAATTACCCGCGAACGTCACCGTTAAACGCAAGTTCCCTTTCGATAGCCTTGACGAAAGCGTACTAAAGGCACGAACTGACAGTAAGCGCGAAACTAACTATTATAAAAATACTCTTGTAAGGGAGAAACCCCTCTAGCGTCGAGAAATAAGCCCGAAGTTACTCAATGTCGGAACGACCTAAAAAACGCGTCTCATTTAAGCCACGATTCTGGAGCGGACCAGCTCAACTTAATCGTAGATTCGGTTCCGTAACACCCGTACAAGTAGCCGAGGAAGCGGTACGCGACATTCGCGATAACGTACGCACAAATTTAGATAGACGTTACTCGGACGCTAGCTCACCAGAATCAGGTGCCGAACCTATCGAGGAAAACGTACGTCCTTCTAATATAGACGAAAGAAGACGTCCCTCGGATCGCGCGTCTTCCGAGCGAATTTCGGTTAGGAGAAACTATTCCCCCGTATCAGTCGACGATAGCGTTTTAGGCACGCAAAGCGAGGACAACATGAGACGAAACCCTCCGCCGCGGAATGCCCCCGCTGAAGATGTCGACAGGGAAATCGAACACTTACGATCAATAATCGACGGTAATGTCGTCGCGTGTTATGCAGACGCCGGACGTCCAGTATCCGATCCGAATAACGCCCTACTCACTGAGCTCATACAAGAAATCCGGGAATTAAGAACAGAAGTAGATTCCTTACGCGACCAAATAAACGATCGCCCTGCAAATATGAGAGAAGTACGACAGACGCGATACGGGTACCGCCCCGAGGGAAACCGATACACGGATCGCCGCGAAACATACAACGACGACCCCAACGCAACGTATACGTACGGAAGATCCGAAAATGATATCAGGAACCGACGCAGCACCTCTTCGCGATATTTAACCCTGAAAGAAGCAAGGACAATGATCCCAGACTTCGATGGAACTTCGCAACAGAAGCTTCAAAAGTTTTTAAACGCGTGCACATATGCCATGCAGAACATAAATTCCGCGGACGAAGAGTCATTAATTCAAGCAATATTATATACAAAATTAGACGGAAAGGCCATGCAAGATTTTGAAACGCATGATATCCAAACGTACGAAGAACTCAAACAACAATTAGAAGAATGTTACCAAACAAAACAGAGCACGACGCATCTACAATTAGAATTCAACTCGTTAAAACAAAAAACGAACGAAAACGCGCATGATTTCGGCCAACGCGTCGACCTATTGGCCATGAAGTTATACAATTCCATGATTGAAGGGAAAGACCACCCCCCTCCCATGTTTAAACGCGCTATTCACCAAACAATCAAACACCAAGCATTGATTAACTTCCAAATCGGGCTCTGAAGCGACCTCAAAATTCTCGTTCGAGCGCAACGATATACGACACTGCAGGAAGCGATAACCGGCGCGGGCGAAGAAGAAAAACTTCTCGAAAACCCTTGGTCTCAGGACAAACATAAAGCCGAATCAAGTGACTCGCAACCGATTTCACGTACACAATGTTATAAATGCGGAAAATCGGGGCATTATGGACGCGATTGCCGCAACAGTACATACGCACTCCCCAAACCGGACAAGCCCCCTCGCGCAAATACCGTAGAGAAATTCTGCAATTATTGCAAAAAACGCGGACATAATCGCGACGAGTGTTGGACTTTAAATGGAAGGCCGGAAACAAATACACCGGACCGCGATAAGGGAACCGATAATAAAAAATCGCGAAGCATTAATAAAATTGAAAACCGTAAGAAACCGCAATCGCGAAAAAGAGATACCGAATCCGAGTATAGCAGTGACGAGGAAGAACAGCAAGAAGAAAAGAATAAAAAGACACGCGCGATAGAATATCAGGTAACACACGTGCGACAAATGTCTTGTGGAGCAGCAAGCCTGAACTTGATAACTCTACCTATATGCGAAGTAAAGAAGGGCAAAATTAACATGCTCTACGACACTGGAGCTACTGTCTCTCTAATAAAGGTCAAACATTTAAAAGGCGAAACAGAGATATATAACGACAAAATTACTTTGATCGGCATAACCGGGCATAAAGCGCGAACAATAGGAAAATTTTACGCGACTATCGACCTAGGCAGCCGAAAAATCAAACACGCGATTTATGTCGTAAAGGACGCCTTCCCAATGGAATACGAAGGGATCATAGGAATGGATTTTCTACAAAAACAAGTCGCGTGCGATTACAAAAAACAGGAGATTCAAATAGGAAATGCCATATTAAAATTACGACCGTACAATAAAATTCAATTAAAACCGCGTAGCGAAACAATAATACAAGCGGCAACGAATCGTAATAAGATAGGCGTGATAAAGGCCGAAGAAACAACACCGGGAATATATATCGGACAAAGCCTGGTAAAACCAAAAAATTTTTTGTGCCCCGTCAGTATAATTAATACGAACGATGAAACGGTAGAGATTAGTACGCCGCTCGTAACCGTAGAAGACATATGTGAAGATAACGCACACAAAATATATACAATACACACGGGCGACACTCATGACTCAAACACGCGCGCCGACACCTCGCCCGTCAACGTAATTACCAAAAAAGAACTCCAACGTGAACTACATAGTAAAAAAGGGAAGAAAAGCAGTGTACATGCATGCGAATAGACTAAAACTAGTTATAGAAGACTAATACTTACTTCACCTGATAATAAAAATTGCGAACCAAAACCATTAAAGGTAAAATTAACACTTAATATATTATCACAGGACACTCACACTATTAATCTGCAACGCTGCAGCATCGCTTAGAATTAACAAAGCCAAAGTACTAGATTTTAGAAATAAGAAACGATTATAATACTATAATGTAAACGGGAATTATAACTGTACGTAGCATTAGAAATAATCTTAACAAAAATAAGATAAGAAAGCGAAAAACTTCGTACCTCCGTTTTTCTTTTTTTTACGGGGGAGGAATGTTATAGCCCGAACTATAACCAATAGTTATTAGAAATTAGAATTTACTGAATATCTTTATAGAATACTCTAAAACATTTTTGCTTATAAAAGAGCGCTCTCGACAAACGCTCGTCGCGTGAAAACGCTAACGCAGCGAGACACGCGCGAAGCACCGGAAACCGCGAGATGCAAGCGAAGACCTGCTTCGCTTGCAGTTAGAACAAAAACGCGTGAATATTACTAACCAATCAGAGACCTGTTTCCAAGGGCCTCTCCCGAAAGAAATCCAAGGAACAAAGAGGATATAGGACGGAGAGCCCGCCCGCGAAGGCAGTCTCGAATAAAACTCCTAAACATCAAGACGGAGTCGCTAATAAGAATCCGGAACATCAGGACGAGACTCACTAATAAAAATCTGAATCATTAAGAAGAATTACTAATAAACGCTCGCTAGCCAAACCTCGAATGTTACGCGAATATTTAATTAAAGAAATAACGAGAAATAAAGTGAAACCAAATTTAATCAGAAATAAAAGTATATTTTAAGAGAAAGAAAAGAGTACAACACTCCTAACTTCCTACGAAGTCCTGCACGACCCGAGGATCCTCATCCTTAATTCGGCGCAACCCTAGTGCCTTGCTCGAGGCACACAACAAACGGTATTTTCCTATCAAATATTTTGATCATTTCTGAGCGTAGACCTACCCAAGATTCGACCGCCGCGTCTCCTTGGACGTCGAACCACTTGCGCGCGGACTTGGTGAGCCTACTGGACGCCGCCAACAGTGCCGTTCCGTCCGTCGCTCCATGGACCTGGGCTACTTTGTCCACTCTTCACCCAGGAGTGGACATTGTCCTCCTCGGTACCGGCGAATTCCAGTATCTGGTGGGCCAGCGCCTGCACCACTGATCCCGATGACCACGACTCCGTCGATCGTCGGCCCGTCTCGTCCGACGGGGAATCTCGCGACGGCGCCCGGTCGAGCGTCGGTGACGCCGCTTCCTGTTGCCTGGTGTCCTCCGTACGTTGCTTCAATAATAACTGGAGTATCTGCCCCAGCTGCTGCTGCTGTTGCTGCATCGATTGCAGCAACTGCCTCATGGTGTCCGTGCCGGGTGCCTGCGGAACCGTGTGCGACTTGGTCGCCTTGGCCGTCTTCAACATGGCGGCCGTCGTTGGCTGCCTTGGAGAAGCCAGCTCCATCATTTCTTGAACTGGCCCATGCGTCTCCAGATGGGTCATGATGGAGTCAATCAGTGCGTTCCAGTTTCCTGTGGTCGGTAACCCATATTTGGCTGCCTCTGCCCTCAACTGCTCGGTAGAGAGCTTCTCCAGACTTGCCCGATCCATCACCTCCTGTGCACGTGTTCGCACCATGCGCCGATCACGTGATCGTTGTTCTCGAACGTTCTCGATGGATTTGAATAAATCCTTTAACGCCAATTCTGCGTCTTTTAATTTCTGCTCCTCTCCTCCAAACCGGAGCAATCGTCGGTTGTATCCCACTTCTGAGATGAAAACTAGCCCCAAATAACTGATTATGTGGCCGGAGTACTTGCGTCGTTGATGGCGAACTTAGGCAGGCACGTGGGTACCGAGTTGCCCGATATGAGGGTGGATATGAGGAACTTCGGAGTAATTTACTCAGGATCTCGGAATAGTCTTAGGATGATTCAATTGAGTCTAAATATAACTCTTAACAAATGTTTAATAATCAACTAATTCACAATGCTATACTTTCTCTAATGACTCTCTTGCTCACGCTATATCTGATCGCTCGCACTTCTCGATGGAGAGTAATTTCTCTCCCGGCGCAATTCGGTTACGGTGTCGCGCGGTGTCGCGTGCGCGCGCATACATGTGTGCCACCCGGTCTACCATGGTGGCAGCACCGCACGGGTGATCGGGGACGATGGCTGTCGGCTGCTGCAGTAAACAGCTGCGCGCCGCTTTCAATATATATATAATATATATAACGTGTATGTGATATGTGACATGTGACATAAGTTAAGTGTGCGGTTAGCTCGTTTTTATTTATTATAAGAGAATCCAGCCAGAGGGTCATAATCGATAGAAGAAGATGAGATTTATAAGAATCAAGTAATTATTTTATTTTATATTTCTTATAACAATATTAACAATTATATTCTTATGAAAAAATAATAGGATGGTTACGTAACAAGAAAATAGTTATTATTATATTATTATGAAAAAAATATAGTATCCCAGCAAACACAGAATATAACTATTATATAATCTAAAAGTAACACGCAATATAACATGAGTTATACATTATTAATATTTATGTTATATAATTTTTTTTTGTAACTGCAATATAATTGTGTTTTAAAACGGTTATATTTCTTTGTTATTTACTGGTTATAACAGTATAACAGCAATATAACTGAAATATTACACGTTATATAACAAATGCTACATTAGCATTACTTTAATATTACATAACATATGTAATATTTTATGAAAAATGTTACAGCAATATTCTAAAAATAACAATATTCAGTAATCATTAGTTCTTTCATTTACCGCTATGCGACGCGCGATGATCTAGCTATCTCGTATTTAAATTTCAGTCCTGAGAATTATATAAAGCTTACAAAAAATTACTATTAAGATTAAAAAGATGTCATAATTAATTTTTGTCAGTTTAATTTTTCTGATATATCCCAATAGAGAATTCAGATATTGAACTGATCGAAAACTTAGAAAGCGAACAAATAAATGTCCGAATGAGAGAAAATCGCTCATAATATTATAATATTTAAGCTGTAAAGTTTACTATTTTTATATAAATAAAATTTTTAATTTTAAATAAAAATTTTATAAAACAATTTTTTTTTAATATTATAAAAGAATTTTATAAAATAAATTATTTAAATTTTATTATTTTTATATTTAATTACATTGAACTAATTGTAAGTACTTTTGTCATATACGCATATACATGCATGCGCCTAACCTTCATATTTGCATGTTATAACATGTATATAACAATTTTATAACTTATACCGCGCTATATTTATGTTACATCACTGCAATTTTGTATAAATGGGAAATTACAACTAATTTTATACATGTTATGTAAGTATTATATAATTTTTAAGAAAATTATATAACATGTTATTTACGTGTTACATTAATGTCATATAGCTGTAATATATATGAGTAGGAAATTACTACTAACGTGTGTAACGATGCCCCCCGCATCGTTCCCGACCGTCCACCCGTCGGAAGGCTGCGCCCGGCGAACACCGGCCGGGCAGGGCAGCAGGCGCTGAGCGCCACAATTAATTAATCCAACCGTTAAATACGGTTCCACGAAAACGCCCGACGCGCGCCGAAATAAACCGAGTCGTATCACCCCTACTTCCCCTCCTTCGATCCAGCCTCCGATCCCGTTACTCGATCCATATAAAAAGAGAGCTCACGATAAGAGCTCTCTCAGATACCATTCCGACTCCGTCGTATCGGAGACTCTTCCGCCCGAAATAAAGAGCCCGAGGTAGACGCGTACGCTGCCTCTACGGAGATAATCTCCGTGCTCCGAACTTCCGGCTTCCGCTTCCCCCGCCCCCCGACTTCGAGGTAGAGTGTCCTCTGTCTCCCCCGAGATATTCTCGGGAGTCCGGGGTTCCGACCGCGCCCCGCAAAACGCGCGCTGACGTCAGCGGGTGGAGCTCCGCCGCCTCTGTCGAGGGTTCTCGACCGTCAGTGCGTTCCCCCCTCCGCACCCCATACGGACGGCCGTGACACGCCGACCGTCGCGTCACGAAATAAATCGCGGGCCGCGTACGCCCGCCGACCAGGCGACCGCTTGCTACGCGCGCCGTTCGATTGCGCTCTCTTCGAGATATCGAAGAGAGCAGCCGCTCTCTCGCGCCTCGCGCTTGCGCGCGCCGCGTCGCGCCGCGTCCGTGCTACCGCGCGCCGACCCGTCGCATCGCCCGACGCACCGTGCGTTCCACGTACGTTACACATACAGCGATCCACTATATATACACATACACACACATGCGAATATACACGCACCCATACGCTCACTTGTACATAGCATACACACAATTATACAATAAAGGCTTTGTTTTGTTACACAAACACCGCGTTCGTGTCTCACCCTTTCTCGAGCCCTGATCCCGACTGACCTGTCCGAGCTCGCGAAAGCGACCGTTACACGTGTATATAACCTTGTACATTCGTGTTATATTGCGTGTTACATTTCGTTTTATTATGACAATATAACAGTTATATACTCGTGTTTGCTGGGATATCACATATAAATAGTATTGCATATCACATGTATGTAGTATATTGCATATCACATGTATCGTTACCATTTTATTTTACTATTTCTTTCACAATAATAACTACTTTCATGCTACGCTACCATCCTACTATTTCTTTTATAAGTACATAATTATTGATGTAAAATAAGGAAGCGAATAAAAGCTAATAATAATAAATAATGTAAAGATAATCATAGCACTATTATGAGTGCTATGAGCTATCAAAAATACATCTTTATGTAATTTATTATTATTAGCTTTTATTATTCGCTTCCTTATTTTATATCCATATTTTATATTTGATCAATAATTATATACTTATGAAAGAAATAGTAGGATGATAGCGTAGCATGAAAGTAGTTATTATTATGAAAGAAATAGTAAAATCGTAACGTAACAAGAAAGTAGTTGCAAATATCATTATATAAATATGTATTCAAGAAAGAAATAGAAGGATCTACATTTTGCAATGTATACTACATACATGTGATATGCAATACTACTTATATGTGATGTTCTATATTTCTTTCACAATAATAATTACTTTCTTGTTACGCTGCCATCCTATGCTACTATTTCTTTCATAAAAGTATATAATTGTTAATATAAAATAAAGAAACAGTATATTTTGCATATATGTCCATATTCTAATGATTTAAATATGTTTTACATTACAGATACAGAATGAGGACATTGTAATCTTTTGAAATAGTACTAGAGTTGCTCAAAAAGTAATGCCCTACATTATTTTTTCAGAATATTTATTCAACAATTTATACACAATATACATGGTAATCTCAATCAACTTCTATTGCTTTATGCCAGTACAATATATTATATGTATTTACTTGCCTTTACTGTACCAACTTTTGTCCTTTCCACGTAACCATGTTTTCACATTTGAATCACGCCCTCTTCATCTTCCAAACCGTATTTCGCGAAGTGCATTTAATTAAGTGGTTCAAAAAGTTAAATATTGGAAGCTATCGCTAAACTGTGTTAAACATATAATTTAAAAATCTCTGCGAAACAAGATTGGGAAGATGATGAGGGGATGATTAAAGCTGTGATGACATGATTACGTAGAAAAAACAAGAGTTGATACAGTAAAGGCATACATATACCCAGATAGCAAAATGTCAGCAGCATGTCGGCAGTATGACAGCAGATCATGACTTTACAGCAGATTCCTATCCACTGTGTCCGCAATTGATGATATTCTGCTAGCATAGTTAGTAAGCAAAATCTGACAGCAGATTGGCGGCAGAAACCGAGCAGATCTGCACATATAGTTTGATGGCAGATTGGCAGCAGAAACCGAACAGATCTGTCAAACGCAATCTAATAGCAGATTGGCGACAGAAATCGAGCAGGATCTGCACAATTCCTTGCCATTTGAATATATAAGTATAATAAAATTCAATATTTTTCGATGAATATAACAGATGCATAAGACGTGTTATCCGCTACTTATAATTTTTTTTTTTTCATAAATATGATATTTAATGTATAACATATTATATTGTATGTAGTTATATCTCACATAGCAATTTTAAATGTTCAATTTAATCTATTAATTAAATTAATAAAATAAATTGTAAAAATAATTAAATTTATATAATTTATAAAATTTAAGATATAATTTATATGAGAATTAAATTCTGCTTTATGCTTTAAATAGAAAGTAAATGGATAATTTTTCATGTATATCCTATTGATTCTAATAAGTTTAATATTCTCATGTTAGACTTGTCAGATATCAAAAATTAAACTGATAGAAAAATATACTTTTGATCTTTTATTAATAGCCACGACTTGCAGACTTTATATCTATTTTTAACAGAAATTTGATTGCGAGAAAATACATCACATAGCGGTAGGTGAAGGAACTATTAAATAACTGCAAAATGCATCTCCTGTTGTCAATTTGCCATCAGATTGTGCGCGCGCAAATCTTGCTCGATTTCTGCCGTCAATCTGACACCAAACTGCGTTGCGCAAATCCTGCTCGGTTTCTACTACCAATCTGCTATGATAATTCTATACAAATCCTGCTTGATTTCTGCTACTGACTTGCTGCCAAATTATGTCATTTTATAACATTTCTGCCAACGTTCTGCTATCATTATCTGATATAACAAGTTTTGTATAAAATCTGCAGTTTTTTTGCTGGCAAAAATATATAGCACACAGTTTTAATACATACTCTTGACAGATTTGGCTATCTGGGTACTTGTATCGTGCTGGTATAAGGTTATAGAAGTTGATTGAGATTATATTAAAAAATAATATATATTTAAAAAGAAGAAATATCCATGTTTAAAAACATTTCAAACCTGTTTAATAAATAGTTTCTGAAAAAAATGGCATTTTTTGAGCAACCCTAGTAAATCTAAATCATAAACAAAAATGAATGATATCCCTATAAAAACTTACCTTTAAAAAAAAGGTAAAAAAAGGCGCCTAGTATGGGTACGCCAGTAGTGAAAAATTACTCATTGCAAACCCATGTGTAGAATCGTATGAAAAATTAGTCATTGCGAACCCATGTAGAATTGTAATATAAAAAATTATCTATTGCAAACCCATGTAGAATCATATGAAAAATTATCCTATTGCAACCCCATGTAGATCGTACTACAAAAGTAATGATATAAAAAAAAATTGCGCGCCAAGTGAAAGTAGAAACTTTTGTACCAGTGGAAAATTTAAGTTGCAAACCTATAGAGTCGTATAATGAACCAGTGAAAAATTTAAGTTGCAAATTCATGTAGAATAGTATAAAAATTAAAAAATTATTAAAATTAATACAAATAAAAAAAAATTAAAAAATTTTAATTTAAAAAACTAGGCACTGCTTCAAAATTAATTTTAGCATATTGTTTAATTTAGCAAAGCACTTACAAAGCATGTAGAGCAAAAATAAAGACACTTTCATTATATAATTCGACCTCAATCTATCGATTAAACGTAGTAAGAACTCGATAGCTTCAGCCGTTATATGAGTAATATCCGACTATGATATCTCAAACTGTCTGATTCGCGTAAAGATACACGGTGCCTCGCTTCTGAGGGGTCGGCTTCGCCCAAACTAGGCGCGAGACACTACCGTGTCTCTTGATAAAAACAGGAGACTGTGTGGTACGTCATCCTGGCATCTTCACCACAGGTATACAGGAATGTGACAAATGTAATAATAAAAAGTAGAAGAGTCCTGCCTTTTGTTACTTTTGTCAGAGTCTGCAACATTTACTTAGAGTGTGCGCACACTGTGGCAAGATCAAGTGTATGTTAAAAACAGGAGATTGTGTGGTACATCATCCTGGCATCTTCACCATAGGATTGAGAATAATGGCAAGTAATAATATATTAAATACCTGTGACAAAAATATTGTATATTTAATATATATATATATATCTATCTAATTATTACATTCACACTATACAGGAATGTGACACATGTCATAATGAAAAATAGAAGAGTCGTTCCTTCTGTTACTTTTGTCAGAGTGCAACGTTTACTTATGTGCGCACACTGTGGCAAGATCAAGTATATGTTAATAAAAACAGGAGATTGTGTGGTACGTCATCCTGGCATTTTCACCACAGGATTGGGAATGGTGGTAAGTAATAATTCAGGATACATACAGTAAACGTAATAGAAAATCATTAATAACAATTATTAAATTTATTTAATTTAATTTTAGTACTATGTAATAGTTTCGCACTGGAGTGGAAATGGTCAGATTAGCAAACATGAATATGCAAAATAGCAACTACGAGAATGCCTTCATACTATATATGAAGTTTATAACATTGGTAATAATAATTAGTTAGAAACATTCAATTCAACTCCATTTCTTTTTATTGATTTTATGAAATATCTTATTGTTGGTATTAAAAAAAATCTTCAATTTACATGTTGTAATTACATTTGCAATATTACAAATAAGACAAAAATAAACGAAGTTAAATTGTTTGTGTCAGTCGTACAAGCTTTGTTATGTTAATATTTGAATTTGATTTTGTTTTTATTATTTTAATAATTTCATAATTCTCTTTATTTAAACTTGATTTTTCAGAAAATATGAATACACATATACAATCGCAATGAACCACACAACACACGCATGCGTCTAAACACATACACAACTATCCCAAACACGACACACACACACACACATACACACAACTATCAACAAACACATGACATCCGATGCGAGTACACATACATACACACACACATCCTAATATAACCAATCAATAAACAAAATTGGAGATTGAAGAAAGGAGGAAGAAGAATAAAAAGAATAAAAATTTTAATATTTTACAGCATTTTTATTTTATACTTAATACTAAATCTATATCAAATAAACTAAATTTTATTTTACTTACAAAATCTATATTTTTAAATAATTTTATATCATATATATCAAATATAAAATATATACTTGTGAAAAATGAAAACTATATTATATATCAAATAATAAAATATATACTTGAGAAATGAAAAAATAACTAACTATAATTTTCCAAATAAAATTGTGAATTCTAAGGTTGCTCAAAAAGTAATGCTCCATATTTTTTCAGAAAGTTCAACAGGTTTTTATCAATCAACTTTTATAGCCTTGTGCTAACATACGATTATAGAAGTTGATGGTATGTAAAGAGGAAACATCCATATAAAATGTGTGCCATTCCATAACCTATCCATATAATAGGTGTGTAAATAAACCTGTTCATTGAATATTTGTAAGAATAAAATGTGGAGCATTATTTTCTGAGCAACCTTAGTATATATAAAAAAAAAGAAACAATCAAATAAGAATTAATATATTAAAAGTTAATAATAATTAATAAAAATGTTGCCGTGTCCACGGCCACGCGTTCCACGACCACGCGCTCCACGACTACGCGCTCCACGACTACGCGCTTCACGGCCACGTGTTCTTCCTGCCCGTGTCCACCGGGCACGTTTTTGATCTGGAAAAAAATAAAAAATCTAATATTAATATTCTTGAACAAAATAGACTTATTATTTTGAAAATTAATAATTCATATAAGGAGCGTTCATAAAGTTTGTATACCTTGACTTATAATGTAAATCTTGCAGAGTTACACATTTTTGCCAGCGATGCAAGATATGTCAGATACAATTATTATAAAAATTGACACATTGTCTTTTAAAATGTTAAAATTTTAATAGTTTTTGTTTAAAAGACTGTATCAATTTCTACAATGATTGTAACTGACAAATCTCGCATCGCTGGAAAAAATGTAACCCTGCAGAATGTTTATATGTATAAAAAAAAAATACTAATAAATGTGTACAGTTTTAAGTTATTACCACTTCATTCTTTTTCTTATAAGCAAAGGCACAAACTTTATGCACACCGCTCATTATTTATGTACACCGCTATTATTTATGTACTTACATTGCAAATCTTTTTCCGATTCCTTCATTTTGTTTGGCGATCTATTTTCTTTATTAGTAGCAGTCTTCTCTGCAGATGTGGAGGCAGTTCCCTGGGATGTGGAGGCAGTCTCCTTGGATGCAGAGACAGCTTTATTGGATGTAGAGGCAGTTTTCTTAGATGCGGATATCACTTCTGCCAATTGTTTGTGTAAATTATACACTTCCGCTCGGAGTATTGCCATCTCGTCGACAACTTCGGACAATGCATCCCAAAAACTTGCACAATTAATTGCTCTCTCTCTCTCTCTCTCTCTCTCTCTCTCTCTCTCTCTCTCTCTTTTTTCTGAGAGAAGACGTGTCAAACATCGCTCTGCAAAAGTGATAACTTTTAAGTGATTATATAGTGAGGGAGAGTGGCGAAAAAGTATTGAAGTAATAGTTGCATAGACCGGGAATAGACATGAGTGTTATCTAACAGGAATATGCTGATTTGTGAGCGTGAGAGTTATATTTCTGTATGAGGCATCGAGATTTCACGCGACAGGTAGACATTAAAGGTGGACACAAAGCGCTGACGTGTGAATTTGGACAAAGGTAATTGACCGCCTATGCTGGTATTAACAGCTTCGGCCGGTAATTATCGATATGAACGATGAATATGACGAGTATCGATGCTCGGCATGTAAGAAGGCAATAAAAAATCAGGTTGTTGCATGCAAATCTTGTATTAAACTGTTTTACCATCCAGGATGTGCAAGTAAACATAAAATTTATGATAGAAATCGCGAACTGGTGTCGTGTCCTGGCCCATTTGAGAAATTTACAATTGAAAGTGAAGCAGATATGAAGAAGGCACCGGCAGCAGCGGGGAGCAGCAGGGAAAGACAAGGATCTACAGGATCTACGGGTTCGTTTACGACATCAAGCAGTGGAAATAGAATATCAGGAGCGAGTGGATCATCGAGTATTGACGTAAAAATAGATTGGCTTGTAAAAACTGTGAAAGAAATAAAAGACGAAACAGCATGTAAGAAGGAAATTAAAATGATGGTTAAGGAAATAGTTCGAGAAGAATTTGGAAGTATTAAACAAGAACTGGAAGACTTGAGAAGAATTATACAAGGAGGAGCGGGTGGACTGGCAGGAGGAGCTCAAAGATGTTATAGTGAAGCAGTTAAAGAGAAGAAAAAAGAAAATATTATAATTGTCAAACCCAAGGTGCAACAGGAGAGTGAAGCAACTAAAAAACTGATAAAAGAAAAGGTAGATATCAAGAATATGGCTATGGGAATAACGAAGTTAAAAAAAGGAAATAAGGGAACAGTGATTCTCGGCTGTGAGACTGGAGAAGAAATGGAAAAGCTAAAGGCGACAGTACAAGCTAAGCTGGGCGAGAATTTTAACGTTACTGAGTCACCGCGGATGAAACCTAAGATAAAAATTGTCAATATTGGCGAGGAAGAAATGGAGTTGAATGATGATGATTTAATAGGTACAATTAAGAAGCAGAACAAAATTGACGTGAAAAATGAAGGAATTCATATGCGAATAGTGAAGAGAATAGTTAAAGAGAAAATAAATGAGAAAGATCAGTCCGGAAGAAGAGGAAAAGATGGTATCGTAATAATTGAAGCAGATGAAGAGACTCATGAAGTAATGTTGAGAAAAGGGAAACTGAATGTAGGATGTAGAAAGTGTCCTGCATTCAATCACATTAACATTAAAAGATGTTTTAAATTCTGGGGTTATTATCATATTGCAAAGAATTGTACGCGTAATGAAACATGTCACAAATGTGCAGGAAATCACAAGGTGAGTGAATGTACAGCGACAAAGAAAAGATGTATAAATTGTATGTTTAAGATTCAAACATACAATTTGAAAATAAATGATGAGCATGGCGCACTTGATCCGGAATGTCCGACTTTCAAGAGGGCGATACAGGAGGAGAAGAGGAGGGCCGGATAGGAGGAAGATAAATAGCAACTACAGAAGGAAACGGAATTAATACTATATACAAATGCGGAAAGTTTGATGGCGCATAAAGACGAGATACAGCATCAGATTATGAAGAAAATGAATCCTGCGTTCATAGCGTTATCAGAAACCAGAGTGACTGCTGAAATTGAAGACTGTGAAGTGAACGTACCGGGGTATAGTATGATTAGATGTGATGCTGAAAACAGAAATACAGGAGGGGTTCTTTTATATGTAAGGGACGATATTAAATATGAGATATTAGTAAAAAAGTTAGAAGCGAATTGTTGGTGTGCTGCGATTGAGGTGAAAGATAAATTGTATAAAGGAGTGATAACAGTAATATATCATTCACCGAGTTCATCGCATGGTGAGTTCGTGAGATTTCTGGAGGATATATGAGGGTTGTCTGAAAAGTTTCCGACCTCAACATGAAGATGGCAACACTCGTAAACAAAAGTTGGGGAATGTGTTTGCGCATGCTTTAAAAGGTACTCACCAAAATTTCAGCCATTTTGGACGCACAGTTGTTGTTTGACAATCATTTGAGTGAGTCGATGTGAGTGTTTTTGTGAAAATGGAAAAAATCGAGTATCGAGCTGTCATTAAATATTTGTTTTTGAAAGGCAATACGCCTACGCAAATCAAAGACGAGTTGGACGTTGTGTACGGGGACTCTGCACCATCATTTATCACCGTGAAATTTTGGGCTGCTGAATTTAAACGTGGCCGTACCAGCTTGGGTGACGATGAACGTTCGGGACGTCCAAAAACTGCAACCACTGACGATAATATCGCTCAAGTTCACCAAATGGTGCTAGACAACCGTCGAATTAAAGTTAGAGAGATAGCAGAGGCTATGAACATGTCCAAAGAACGTGTTTGTCACATATTGAATCAAGATTTAGGCATGAGAAAGCTGTCCGCGCGTTGGATGCCGCGTTTGCTCACTTTGGACCAAAAACGTGTTCGAATGAACATTTCCAACGCTCTGTTGGCGCAGTTTAGGCGCAATAAATCAGAGTTTTGGCGCCGATTAATTACTGTAGATGAAACTTGGATACACCATTATACTCCAGAAACAAAAACACAGTCAAAACAGTGGACTGCGAAGGGGGAATCGGCTCCAAAAATAGCAAAGGTTGTTCCTTCGGCTGGGAAAGTGATGGCAACTGTTTTCTGGGATAGTCATGGAGTTATCTTAATCGATTATCTTCAAAAAGGAAAAACCATTACAGGAGCATACTACGCATCAGTACTTGACAAGCTGAAGGCAGAAATTGCGAAAAAACGGCCACATTTGCAGAAAAAAAAAATTTTGTTTCACCAAGACAATGCGCCGTCTCACACCTCAGCAGTTGCCATGGCGAAAATCCACGAATTACGGTTTGAACTGCTTGACCACCCTCCTTACTCACCAGATCTAGCCCCAAGCGACTTTTTTTTGTTCCCTAAGCTAAAAGTTGCGCTCGGAGGACAGAGATTTTCGTCGAATGAGGAGGCCATCACCTTCGTAAACAACTATTTTGCAGAGAAAGACGCCGAGTACTATTTGGATGGGTTGAAGAGATGGGAGCATCGCTGGGAGAAGTGTATAGACTTACAAGGAGACTATGTAGAAAAATAAAAATTAATTTGAAGAAAAAATGTCTTGTATCTTTGTTAGGTCGGAAACTTTTCAGACAACCCTCGTAATAGAAGAATTAATAATACGGGGAGAATGTATAGTAATAGGAGACTTTAATATAGATATTATGTTGGACTCGTTTTATACAAAGAAGTCACAAATGACAATGTTGAGCTTAGGCATGAAACAATATGTAAATAAACCGACGAGAATTACGAAAGATAGTAAGACAATTATAGATTTAATTTACGCTAATAATAAAATAGAAGTGCAAGTAATTCATGAACCTAAAATAACGGACCATGCGTGGTTAAAAGTTGATCTTAATGCGAATAAAATTGATAATAAATACAGAGAATTTAGTGCTAGGAATTCTAAAGAGTTTAATGTAGATGAATTTATTAAATTAGTGGAAAATAAATTAGGAAAAAGCCAAGATATAAATGTCAGTGTGAGAGCGAAGAAACTTGTCGATAATATAGTAGATGCGTTGGATGTTACAGCACCTAGAAAAAAATTTAGAATTCCGAAAATATGGGAAGGGAAAAAGTGGTTTTCGGATGAAATAAGGGAAGCAACGGCTAAAAGGGATGAGGCGTACAGTAAAGCGTTGTATGATGACACGGATGAAAATTGGTCACAGTTTAAAATCGAAAGAAATGCAGTGGTTAAACTAATCAGGACAAAGAAAAAAGAATACTATGAAAATATGATAGATCATAACAAGGGAAATCCGACATCTATGTGGAAAACCTTAAAAGAAATAATAAGGGGCGAACCAACGGGTACAAAAAAAATAGAGAATATAGATTTTGAAATATTAGATAATACTGAAGGATGCAATATAGCTAATAAATTTAATTTATATTATAAACAGAGTATTGAGAACATAGTAAAATCTATAAGTAGAAATAAGTTAAGAAGTCCAGGTAAAAGAATTATTTTTGTTATTGAAAGCGAGGGAATAATGGAAAATTTTGAGATGATTAGAATAGAGCATTTACAAAAAATTGTTATGGAACTACCAAAAAAGAAAGGTATGGAGGAGGGATTAAGTGATATACTTAAAGCAGTATATTATGTAATAAAAGAGGAATTTATTGATATAATAAATAACTCTTTGAGGGAAGGTTGCTGTCCAGAAGGTTGGAAAACGTCTACGATAATACCGATTCCAAAAATAGAAAAAGCCAGAAAAGCAAGTGAATTTAGGCCTATTAACATGTTACCAATATTCGAGAAAGTATTAGAGTAGTAGTTAAAAAGCAAATTGAGGCGTATTTAGAAGATAACTATATTATAACAGAACATCAGTCAGGTTTTAGAAAACAGTATTCGTGTGAAACAGCGATTCAAACAGTAATTGGCGAATGGAAACTGGTAGGTAGTGAGGCAAAAATGGTGGGGGTAATTTTCATGGATCTCAAGCGAGCATTTGAAACGATAAATAGAGAAAGACTGTTAGAGAAATTATATCAATACGGAATTAGAGGAACAGCTTTAGAATGGTTAAGATCATATTTAAAGAATAGAACACAGCAGGTACGATTTAACAATGAATGGTCTACATTATTGGCCACAGAATATGGAGTACCACAGGGATCTGTATTAGGACCTTTGTCATTTATAATATATATAAACGATATAATTAAAGTCTGTCCGGAGGGATGTAGTATAAAAATGTTTGCAGACGATACGCTAATGTATGTGACTGGAGGGAGTAGTGCGGAATTAGAAAGAAAAATGAATATGGCATTTGTTACAGTGGAAAGATGGATGAATACAAATAAGTTAAAAATGAACGCAGGGAAAACGAAATATATGATAGTTCGAAGTATAAGAAAAGAACTGAGAGGTAACATTACACTGAAATGTTTGGATGGAACGGAGATAGAGCGTGTGGAAAGAATGAGATATCTAGGCATAATTATTGACGATAGGTTAAGATTTAAGGACCACTATGATTATATGCTAAAGAAAATAGGGAAAAAAGCGAGTTTTTTAAATAGAATATGTAACTACATATCGGGATACACTAGATGTATTATATATAAGTCAATCATAGCGCCTCACTTTGAGTATTGTGCGACGCTGTTAATTGATATGGGAGAAACACAACTGAATGAATTGCAAAAAGCGCAAAACCGGGCCATGAGGGTCATATTGCAATGTGATAGATATACCAAAGTGGAGAGTATGCTGCAAGCGCTGCAGTTTATGTCCATAAGACAGAGGCTGAATTATAATGTGTGTATATTTATCTTTAAGATTTTAAAGAATATGTTACCGGATCAATAAAGAAATAAGTTAACAATAGTGGGAAAAGAGAATGAAAGACAGACACGGCAAGCTGGGGACATTGTAGTACAGTATCGTAGAACAACGAGTGCACAGAAGAGTATGTTTTATGAAGGAGTGAAAATGTACAATGCCTTACCAGCTGAAATAAGACGAATCGAAGAACTGGTAGCGTTTAAGCGAGAGTTAAAGGAGTATATTGTAATTAATGTAAATTAGACTAGTGTATTTTACAAATAGCTGAGAAAGCTAATAAATTTCAATCAATCAATAAATCTCTCTCTCTCTCTCTCTCTCTCTCTCTCTCTCTCTCCCTCTCTCTCTCTCTCTCTCTCTCTCTCTCTCTCTCTCTCTCTCTCCCCCTCCCCTCCCCTCCCCTCTCCCCCTCCCCTACCCCCTTCTCCTCCTCCCCTCTCCCCCTCCCCTTCTCCCCATCCCCTACCTCTATCTCTCTATCTCTCTCTCTCTCTTTCTCTCTGCAGTAGAAAATGTTAATTTATATCCGAATTGACATCATCCAAATTTGAACGTAATAGTTGGTGCTGTTCGACGACTACGAGAAACTGGTAGTGTTTTACCGAATAATAGAGACGGAGGTACACAATCTTGTGATGGAAGATGCTATTATAATTGTCTTCCGCAATAATCCCACAGATTAAATACAAGATCTATTGCTCGTCAGTTTAGTATATCGTATATGAATGTTTACTGAATGCTTAAAGAAAATGAGCAGCATTCGTATTATTATACAAAAGTACAACATTTAGTTCCACGATATTATCAGCCTGGCGTGATTTTCGCTGAATATTATTTAAATCTAGTAAAAACCAAATTATAGAAGTCGGATTTTATATGTCGATAAATATACATTTACAAGAAACATTTTAGGAATGTTTAATATCCACATTCTCTTATGATTATCATTACTGCAGCCATTTGGAAATCTATTTCTTACTCGAGAGAGATCTTTTCAACATCAAATTCCGTAAATATTTGGTATGGATTGCCGAGAAATCAAATTGTAAGTAGGTATTTTAAACTGAAATAAAATTAAAATTTAATTGTAATTTAAATTAATTAAATTGAAACTATTTTTATTGTTTCCTTTTTAATCATTTCTCTAATGTAACTTTTTTTATTATCTTTCATCTGTCTATCGATTTGAATTATTTTTTTATTTAATCAATGCAATAAACATTTTCTTTCTAGAAAAATAATATGTAATCGTTATATTACTGTTTACTTTTATTACTAGTATTGTTCCTATTGAATTATTTTTCCTATTGATATAAACTTATTGACAGGACTTAGATCGAACTTTTTATATTATCACGCTTGAACTCTCAAAAGTAATCTCGATTTCTTACAAAATGATCTGCCAGATTTGTTAGTTCCGGCAGAGAATAATTTAGAAAAGGTAACATTAAATAGATGAGCTACGATATTCATGCACGATGACGCACTTGCCCATTCTGCACGTAAGAATTATTTTTATTATAAAAATATTTATTTTTAATATGCATAATATATCTTTACTCTTATTTTATTATTATTATATTTATATTATTTATTTTTATTTTATTATTATAAAAATGTTTATAATTATTATTTTATTGCATAATTTAATAGAATCTATCGAAATTGTGAAGATCGCTATCTCAGTTTCAATACTGTATTCTACTCTCAGGGCTTAATTTTTATATCATGTTCACACATCAAGACTAAAAATCTTAATAAAAGTAGTCATTACTACATACATATGTATTATAATGTTTTCATACATCAAGAAAGTTTTTTTTTTGTAAATATGTTAAAAATAAAAACATACTTTGCGCTTAAAATAAATGTAATATTTAAGTCCAATTATCGGAACCACTTTTAATATTAATTTCAATAAATCTTATTCAAAAGTATAATCCGCCATTACTTCGATAAAAATTTTCCTCAAGGATGGGAAGGATTCAGTACTAGTCCGTGGCCTGCTCGATCTCCGGACTACAACTCATGTGACCTTTTTCTTCAAAGAAAAAGTATTTCTAAATACAAATATGGAGACAGCTAACGAGATGGAAAAATTAAATTTTCCACACTGCCGAGAGTATCGAAAATAATCAAATTTTAAGAGCTACGCAAAACGTACAAAAAAGAGCAGAGACATGCTACATTCGCTTCGCCCCACTTTGTCTCGCTATTCTCCGATCCCGCGCTCCCCACCTAGTAGGCGGCGCTGATTGGCAAATTTTAACAATTTATAGCGTAAAAAATAAAGTTCAGATAAAAAATGGCTCAGGACTTTTCGATTTAGTTTGTTGTCCTGCACCTGATGGTGTGTTTCGTATACGTTTGTTTAGTTACACCCTGTATATGTCAGGGTATTCAAAAAAGATCGGAACCCCTGAATAACTCGAATTCTAAGAAGAAAATACTACAGACAAAAGTTGTAAGGTTAAAGAAAAGGAACTTGATGGTGACCTAGAACTTGACCTTGAGGTCAAGTTTAGAGATCATTTGAAGGTCAACTTTAATTTTTTTAATGGAAACCCCCATTTTTACCCCGGATTCGGAAAGAGCGGAAAATTTTACGTTTAGGAAGGTACTTAAGTCATGGGAAACATGATTAAAGTTACTTATTAATAGATTCTTCTGTTCTATACGATTTGATCCCTAAATGATTCCTAAAGGTCACCTTGACCCATGACTTAAGTACCTTTCTGAACGTAAAATTTCCCGCTCTTTCCAAATCCGGGGTCAAAAATGGGGGTTTCCATTTAAAAAATTCGAGTTGATCTTCAAATGACCTCTAAACTTGACCTCAAGGTCAAATTCCTAGGTCACCATCAAGTCCCTTTTTTTAATTCTACAACTTTTGCCTGGAGTGTTTTCTTTCTAGAATTCGATTATTCAGGAGTTCCGGTCTTTTTTGAACACCCTGTATATATATATTGTGCAAAATCTGTTGTAACCACCTTGTAGTCGTATTCACGGTATAATGTATTTAAGTCAATCGCAATTTTACAATAAATTAACTATATTTATTAATTAATTATTTCGTCAATTATCCCCCTTTCTCTCATTCCTGTCCGGAGATCGCACTAGGCCTCGTCCTGTATAATAGAGATTAAGTTCTCTTATCGAAAGGAGGCCACCGAGCGAACGGCCCTTTAAATAGAGTAAGAGCAACCATTGCGGTCGTTGACCTATTTGGGCCCAGTCACGTTTGTTCGGGTCGAACAGACGCACCGATCAGCGTTTGTTTGAGAAGTAAGAAGTTACGTCCTCCCTCTGACTCTTTCTTACTTGAGTCCGGACATAACAACGTTAAAGCCTGAAGTTTTTCCTGCAAAGTTGTTTTGTTAAATTTAAATTTTGATTTTTCCTTATCAAGTTATCGAGAATTAAGAGAAAGTAGTTATTTTCACTTTGATCATTCATAATTCCGTTAAAAATTATTGTACAGCAATTTTAAAACTGCATTCTTATAGCTGAATTCTTATGATTTTTATGTCATTTTTCTGAGCTTGTGCTTCGATGACATACTGCGGTTCCCGAATAGGCATATTTCTTGCTGCTCTACTATCTATTATTTCAGGGACCAAGCAGTCCTCGTAGAATCGTTTAAGCAGTAATGACATTTTTGTTTCCCAAAATCTGTCATCACGTTCGACAATCGTGTACTTTAATCCAAAAGGTGTCCACACAGCAAAAATGCAATACTTTCTTTGCGTTATGTGGAGTTGTCCCTGTACTTGGAAGTAGTACGCGTGTCTTTGATTCATTCGAGTGTCATCCGTTTTATCAAATATTCTATGAATATCTGAAATCTTATTGAGCATTGCAGTGATGGGAGATACATGCCGCGCCGCATAAGGACATTTGATCTCAACGATGGTATCGTCTCCGACAATGCCGTAAAGCATCGCGGCAAGATATGGGATTGTTTCTATAAATATACCACAATTATTAATTTCTATCTACAATTAATTTCTATCCCTAATTCCATCTACAATTGCTCTCGTGCCATCATCTCTTTTTCTTTACCCCACTCAACAGCAGCGTTCGTCAATCGAGGAGGATAAAGAATTGCTTTCACAAGATTTTGGCACGAAGTTGTTTCTCTTCTGCTACAAACGATCAAAGTTTGTAGCAGAAGAGAAACAACTTCGTGCCAAAATCTTGTGAAAGCAATTCTTTATCCTCCTCGATTGACGAACGCTGCTGTTGAGTGGGGTAAAGAAAAAGAGATGATGGCACGAGAGCAATTGTAGATGGAATTAGGGATAGAAATTAATAATTGTGGTATATTTATAGAAACAATCCCATATCTTGCCGCGATGCTTGACGGCATTGTCGGAGACGATACCATCGTTGAGATCAAATGTCCTTATGCGGCGCGGCATGTATCTCCCATCACTGCAATGTTCCAAGTACAGGGACAACTTTGAAAAAGTTTGTAGCAGTGAGAAGATTTCGTATATTGTGCCACTCCGGGTTTTCATGCTGATCCCGTGTAGCACACTCCAATACAGCACAATTACGTTGTTGCTCTAATAACATTTCATAATGATTAAGTCTCAGCTGTTCGTACATATTACCTTCGATATCTGGCCGTTCTACATTTGGTCCATAATCTTTATCAGCCGTTATTTTAGCGGAAAATTTAGATGTACGAACAGAGAGACCTAAGTCTTTCGCCGCACGTGTTCGTTGAAGTTGGTTGGCATTTTTTTTATATTTCTATTTTCAATAATTTCTGTTTGTGTGGGTGGTTTTTTATCTATCGCACGACAAACAGAACTTAAGGCTCGCGAAGTATTATATTGCACTACGGATGCTTTAACGCGTGTCTGATAAGAACCTTTCATGGCATAATGAACGCGCTTGCCACCAATAAATTTACTTATAATTCCATTACAACTTTCAACGGAATTATTAGTAAATTGATATAGTAAACTATCGGCATTTTCTATAATGCGTTTCATAACATTTTCTACTTTTTGTAATAATCCTGCACGTTGTAATTGGGGCACAAGATTTTGCTCGCCTTCTTTCTGTTGTCCATTACAGAAATATTGAAGCGAAGCACAATCTTTATGTTCACCAAATACATGGCCAGGTATATTATTTAAATCTTTCATTAATTCTAAAATTTTTGTTTGCCAACTAACACGATTGCGGCGAAAGGTGACAGCCTTGACCACAGCGTTTCGAATTTTCATAACGCTGTGCTCAACGACCTTCTTTAATTTTGATATATTTCTACTACCGGTACTACCTGCTTCACGTATTTTATTACAAAGATTGCGGAGAAGATGATTCGTGCATTCAATCTTCTCCACAACAATATTTGGATACGGTGGAAAATCTCTCAATTTTTTAAATACGTTACTATCACCGTCACCGATATATTTATTATAAATAAGGCCATGCATTTCTAAACTAAGTCGGAAGCCTTCGAGGATTATATCACTTTCCATACTGGTGGAGCTCTGATTACTTCCCCAATTTTTAAAACATGTATGCTCTTTTGCTACTACATTAATTTTAGCTGCTCTCGCGCAGACAATACAATATTTATTACGGACACCAACAAATAACACTTTTTTAGAATGATATCCCGTAATAATAGCTGCTCCGGATGGAGAATCGTAACTACCAGTACGGTAGGATCTCTTCATCCACGAGCCGTCTGTTATCACGGGTATATGCGGAATGCCGTCTATGACATCTCCTCTTTCGATTGCTACGTTTTTCCTCTTCGCCAGCCACGCGCATTTCTTTTTCCGCGGCGGCGGCGAAGGCTTCCGATATTTCGTTATGATGCTTTATATATGTTTTACTACTCATGCATGGAACATCCGCAGCAGCAAGAAGTTCTTCAAGCTGCTTATGACCAGTCCCTGTCAATATAGTACCGGATACGATACCTTTATTGACATCCAATATTCTGTCGTCTGTTGGTTCACTCCAAAAGCTACGTTTGAAGTTACCCATTCGACATTTGACAGAAAATCGGGTTTTTAGACCGTCACGCTTCTTTTCGCTTATTACAAGATCAGTAAAACGACATTCGCCGATCCAATGAGTGGACAATCTCTGCAATTCAGCAAAAACATGCCCAAAATCGACGATACGTCGTCCACTAATCTCTTCAGAATACAAACGATTTGCGTCGATATTCCCATCAGTATGCAAAACAATATTTTCGATATCTTCGACATCTTCGACGTCTTCAAAATTTTCGACGTTTGCGACGTCTTCTACATTTTTGACGTTTGCGACATCTTCGACGTGTTCAACATTTTCGATGTCTTCGATATCTTCGATATTGCTTTGCATTATTGTACTTTCCGATTCCATCAATGTACATGCATGTGCAGAATTTTCAAGAAATGTATTTAATGACTGCGGTGTCAACGCATCATTATCTGTCATAACACTTCTCTCATCTGCGTGCGGCTCGTTCATCGATAAACTTGTCAAATTTTGTAAAAATTCACGAATGTCTGATATTGATCCCACAGAATCATTATCATCGAAAATATTAATATTTTTTTCTGATTGCAATTTCTGTGTCGCACATGCATCGACAGATGATTGAGAAAATGTTTCTACAAAAGATAATGATGATGTCAACGTGTCATTATCTACATTTCTCTTATCTTTGCATGCTTCTAATTGGTGTGACGTACCTGGAATTTCCATGAAATCCGATACGCATTCCAATAATCCTTTTCCGGAATCCTCAATTCTTTCTTGATTCCCAAAAGAATTGTCACAAAAATTCTTGTCACGCGCTTGTCGCATGCGACGCATTTTTTGTAATAAAGACACACGTTTTACCGAAACTGTTTTATTTTTACTAGTATATTTAGGCATAATGAATGTATAATATGCTCTAAATAATACTAACAATACTCTAATAAATACTATAATAAAAAACAGAACTCTGCACTGACATCAAACACTGCATACAGACTGTACAAAACAATACTCTATACTCTGCGCTACTAAAAACTACACTAAACTATATTCAAGACATAAAACATAAAATTGCTATAAACACATCAAAATCAACACACCAATCACATGAAAGCTTAGGTCGCGTTTAAGTCGTGCGATATAATATTGCAAACGATATAATTGCACTCGATCTCGATAGTAGATGTTTGCATAATGGCGAACCATCAACGTGGTAAGTAATTGTTCTTTTTATTTATATATGTATTTATATATGTATATGTATATATATGTACATATTAGACACATAATTTTTGAAATATTGCATTTCATATTTATATAAAGTATTTATTTATTTATGACATAAAAATTGTAATTCTTGTAAGCAATGATTTTTTCTAACCTGTAATAACCTATTTGACTTTTGTATATTTATGAATGTACATACATACATATACGTATATGAATACGCATATACATATATATTGTACGCATTATATATACATTATATATATATATATATATATGTATATATATATAAAATTAACATTTTTTTTGCAGCAATACCGATGCCGCCCGTTTCTGGCTACATGCCAGCAAACTTATTTGTGTCACCCCTTCATCATAATGGTCACATGCGGCCCGCGCCCAGAGGATACATAAAATTTATTATGTATAAGCACCTCAAGATGTGTGAGTGTGTTTTGATAAAATAAATTATAATATTGTAATAAAAATTAGGCCTTTTCTCGAGCAGGAAATAAATAAAATGACGATGTTAATATCTAGTGTTGAAACTTCATTTATTTAATGCGGAACGTTTCGTGCATCTACTTATGACTTCTTCAGCCGCAATTCAAACCATGTGTACAAATGATCACATTTTTTCAGTACTTAATTTTCTTCAAGTATAATTATTACTATAACAACGTATTATGGCCTGCGTATAATTAATACAATTCTTAATTGGCTCGATAATTGGAAATTAAATCGTAATAAAAATTAGGCCTTTTCTCGAGCAGGAAATAAATAAAATGACGATGTTAATATCTAGTGTTGAAACTTTATTTATTTCGAGAAAAAGCCTAATTTTTATTACGATTTAATTTCCAATTATCGAGCCAATTAAGAATTGTATTAATTATACGCAGGCCATAATGCGTTGTTATAGTAATAATTATACTTGAAGAAAATTAAGGACTAAAAAAATGTGATCATTTGTACACATGGTTTGAATTGCGGCTGAAGAAGTCATAAGTAGATGCACGAAACGTTCCGCATTAAATAAATGAAGTTTCAACACTAGATATTAACATCGTCATTTTATTTATTTCGCTCGAGAAAAGGCCTAATTTTTATTACGATTTAATTTCCAATTATTGAGCCAATTAAGAATTGTATAAATTATAATATACTATAATTAATAATTTATAATATACATTCCTTTTATTTTATCATAATTAATATAATTTTATCATAAAGAAAACATATTACTCCGTGTAATATATATCTTGCTATAATAAAAAATATTACACATACTCACACATACATACACACACACACACACACACGCACACATAACAAAAAAAAAGATTTTATTACAAAAAAAATTATTAATTACAGTGCAAGATATATATTACGGAGTAATATGTTTTCTTTATGATAATTATTATTATATCAATTAAACGAGAAAATGAATGTGAGAAAGGAAGAGGGAAAATAAATTTTTCTAATTGAAAATTTTCTAATTATAATTAAATTTGTAGGCTAATATTCAAAGTGAACGAAGTCGACGACGTTACCGCCAACGTCGTCGTGAGCGACGACAACAGCAGCAGTTGCAGGTGCTTCCGCTACCACCGCCATCACAATTTCCGCCACCGCCAAACCCCGCCGCCGCCGCCCCCGCCACCACCACCACCATCATCGCCACCACCACCGCCACCACCAGAACCAATTTTTTTACACCTCCACCACCGCCAACACAGTTACAAAATATAAGGGGTTAGGGGGAAAAAAGGAATCAAAGAGGTCGAGGTGGAAGAGGAAAAAAAGTTTTTTATTTTAATTTTATTAACATCTAACATAAATCATGACATTATAATAAAATATTTTTAATTTGATCCATATATGTATATTTAGTGTTATTTATTATTAAATACCAAAAAAATAGATTTTTTATGTCTATACGTGTGTGTGTGTGTGTGTGTGTGTGTGTGTGCATATATATATTAAAATATATAAATAAAATAATATTTGTTTTTAAATATTATTTTATTTATATACAATATAAATAAACGGAAATAAATATATATGTATTATAAATATGTTATGTATACTATAAATATATATACACATATATATATTTATACATATATTTATATTTACTAAGTAACAATGTAGGCTCCCTGCATTTATAAATTACAAATTCAAAAGGAGGCTATATGGAGCCACGCGTAGGGTGTAGGTACGCAAATATTAAAAACAAACTTGTTGGAATAACAAATTTATTGAATCTAAACGTTTCGGTCCTTTCTTTGGACCTTCTTCAGTAAATTTAATACAATAAATTATAATGGGGAATCTACATACTACCGCACGTAGCGCAAAAGCCGTGAGCCCCCCCTATCGATATCCCATTAAATAGACAAAGTGAAATAATATGTCATGAGGTACTCAAAAGTGGACTCTAATGACGAGTATAGGAATTTCCGAAAGGGGGCTCACTCTTACTCACACACTCATCCATCGCACGTTCACACGACCGTACGCGGACGCGCCCGAAGCACGAGTGAAGAAGATATTCGTTTTGATGCTATTTATAAGGCGCCCTACCACGGCTCATAACCTGTTATCGAAGTCAATGTCAAACAATGTGTGGAATTTATTTCTCTCCTTCTCTCTCTCTCCCTCTCCCTATCCCTCTCCCTCTCCGCTCTCTCACTCTTTCCCTCTCTCCCCCCTCTCCCCCTCTCTCTCCCGCTCCCCCCTTCGTCTCTCTCCATCTATCCCTGTCCCCCCTTTCCTCTCGCTTCCCCACCCCCTCTCTATCTCCCTCTCTCAAACATACAATGTATGGAGATTAATGTTACAAATGATTTATGGCTCTCTAAAGGATTTCGATAACAACTAAACGAAGACCGTCTTTCAAGAAATTTGAGGCATATTTGTCACAACAGATATATATGCTTGACTTAGACACTCTGTGTCTTCTTGTCGGTTTAGGCCATTTATCTGGCGCTTGATAAACAGCATCTCTGAAACAAGTCTCTTCCTTAGAAACGGTTCCTCATCCAAGATCTCAACGTTATCCCAATCAAATTCGTGGTTATTCAGCCTGTGATCCGTGATCACGGATTTTTGCGCGGTGTTTCTGTTTATGTGATTTCTGTGCTCCCTAATGCGTGTTCTCAACTGCCTGCTGCTCTGACCGACATAAGAAGCATTACAATTTAGACATGAAATTTTGTATACAACGTTATTATGCCAGTCTTTCTGCAGTGTGTCTTTATGCACGCGGATAAACGAGCGTAACTTATTCAAACCTGTGTAGGACATTTTTACATCTAGATCACGGACCACATGGCTAAACCGCTCGGACCATTTGGGTATGTATGGGACATTAAAATATACAACGCGAGCCGAATTAGTATCAGGTGTTCTGTTAGCGTCACCTGAATTATTATTTTTATTTCTCGCAAACAAAGTCCTAAGCCTTTCGTGAAATGTTTCAAAAATCAGTTGTAATGGATACCCATTATCACGTAACACCCCAATGACCAATTCGAGGTTCTTTTGGTGATATCTTGGATGTGATAACCAGAGAGCCCTATCTATTAGGCCAAATATTAGGCCTCTCTTGTGGCAGAGAGGGTGACAGGAGTAATAATTCAGATATCTTCCCAAAAATGTTGGTTTATGATACCAATCGAATTCAACATGTCCCCGGTTTAGAATGAATGTAACATACAAAATCGAGTCTATTGCCCCCCTTTTCCAAAGTAAACTGTAATCTATTATGACACGCGTTAAACTGTCTTAGTATCTCCTGGCTCGAATTGGAGTACTCTGCGTTGATACCACTGCTT
>NW_028141170.1:15560325-15637948 GCF_030444845.1 Prenolepis imparis
AAGCAGTGGTATCAACGCAGAGTACTCATACAATGTATGGAGATTAATGTTACAAATGATTTATGGCTCTCTAAAGGATTTCGATAACAACTAAACGAAGACCGTCTTTCAAGAAATTTGAGGCATATTTGTCACAACAGATATATATGCTTGACTTAGACACTCTGTGTCTTCTTGTCGGTTTAGGCCATTTATCTGGCGCTTGATAAACAGCATCTCTGAAACAAGTCTCTTCCTTAGAACGGTTCCTCATCCAAGATCTCAACGTTATCCCAATCAAATTCGTGGTTATTCAGCCTGTGATCCGTGATCACGGATTTTTGCGCGGTGTTTCTGTTTATGTGATTTCTGTGCTCCCTAATGCGTGTTCTCAACTGCCTGCTGCTCTGACCGACATAAGAAGCATTACAATTTAGACATGAAATTTTGTATACAACGTTATTATGCCAGTCTTTCTGCAGTGTGTCTTTATGCACGCGGATAAACGAGCGTAACTTATTCAAACCTGTGTAGGACATTTTTACATCTAGATCACGGACCACATGGCTAAACCGCTCGGACCATTTGGGTATGTATGGGACATTAAAATATACAACGCGAGCCGAATTAGTATCAGGTGTTCTGTTAGCGTCACCTGAATTATTATTTTTATTTCTCGCAAACAAAGTCCTAAGCCTTTCGTGAAATGTTTCAAAAATCAGTTGTAATGGATACCCATTATCACGTAACACCCCAATGACCAATTCGAGGTTCTTTTGGTGATATCTTGGATGTGATAACCAGAGAGCCCTATCTATTAGGCCAAATATTAGGCCTCTCTTGTGGCAGAGAGGGTGACAGGAGTAATAATTCAGATATCTTCCCAAAAATGTTGGTTTATGATACCAATCGAATTCAGAGTACTCCCGGTTTAGAATGAATGTAACATACAAAATCGAGTCTATTGCCCCCCTTTTCCAAAGTAAACTGTAATCTATTATGACACGCGTTAAACTGTCTTAGTATCTCCTGGCTCGAATTGGTCATTGGGGTGTTACGTGATAATGGGTATCCATTACAACTGATTTTTGAAACATTTCACGAAAGGCTTAGGACTTTGTTTGCGAGAAATATAAATAATAATTCAGATAACGCTAACAGAACACCTGATACTAATTCCGCTCGCGTTGCATATTTTAATGTCCCATACATACCCAAATGGTCCGAGCGGTTTAGCCGTGTAGTCCGTGATCTAGATATAAAAATGTCCTACACAGGTTTGAATAAGTTACGCTCGTTTATCCGCGTGCATAAAGACACACTGCAGAAAGACTGGCATAATAACGTTGTATACAAAATTTCATGTCTAAATTGTAATGCTTCTTATGTCGGTCAGACCAGCAGGCAGTTGAGAACACGCATTAGGGAGCACAGAAATCACATAAAAAGAAACACCGCGCAAAAATCCGTGATCACGGATCACAGGCTGAATAACCACGAATTTGATTGGGATAACGTTGAGATCTTGGATGAGGAACCGTTTCTAAGGAAGAGACTTGTTTCAGAGATGCTGTTTATCAGGCGCCAGATAAATGGCCTAAACCGACAAGAAGACACAGAGTGTCTAAGTCAAGTATATATATCTGTTGTGACAAATATGCCTCAAATTTCTTGAAAGACGGTCTTCGTTTAGTTGTTATCGAAATCCTTTAGAGAGCCATAAATCATTTGTAACATTAATCTCCATACATTGTATGTTTGAGAGAGGGAGATAGAGAGGGGGTGGGGAAGCGAGAGGAAAGGGGGGACAGGGATAGATGGAGAGAGACGAAGGGGGGAGCGGGAGAGAGAGGGGGAGAGGGGGGAGAGAGGGAAAGAGTGAGAGAGCGGAGAGGGAGAGGGATAGGGAGAGGGAGAGAGAGAGAAGGAGAGAAATAAATTCCACACATTGTTTGACATTGACTTCGATAACAGGCTATGAGCCGTGGTAGGGCGCCTTATAAATAGCATCAAAACGAATATCTTCTTCACTCGTGCGTCGGGCGCGTCCGCGTACGGTCGTGTGAACGTGCGATGGATGAGTGTGTGAGTAAGAGTGAGCCCCCTTTCGGAAATTCTCCACTATACTCGTCATTAGAGTCCACTTTTGAGTACCTCATGACATATTATTTCACTTTGTCTATTTAATGGGATATCGATAGGGGGGGGGCTCACGGCTTTTGCGCTACGTGCGGTAGTATGTAGATTCCCCATTATTATTTATTGTATTAAATTTACTGAAGAAGGTCCAAAGAAAGGACCGAAACGTTTAGATTCAATAAATTTGTTATTCCAACAAGTTTGTTTTTAATATTTGCGTACCTACACCCTACGCGTGGCTCCATATAGCCTCCTTTTGAATTTGTAATTTATATTTACGTTTATTTCAATTGTATATACAGGGTGTTAGAAAAGTCTGGAAACGGTCTAATATCTCGAAAACGAAACGTTTCTGAGAAAAATGTTTCGAACCAAAGTTGTAGGGTTTTAAAAGTTCTATTCAATGATCATATCCGTTTGACCTTGAGTGGAGGGGTCAAGGCGAGGTCAAGGCCAACATAATTTTTTAAAATGGAACACCCCATTTTTTATCACATAGTGTTAAAGATGACAGCGAGACGTTTCCAAAACACTACTTGTTGACCTATTTTTGTTGAGAATTGTCTGAGTTATGAAGTTTAGAATTTACGGTGCCGCCAACATTAGTATTATCCAGGATGTACCGCGTGGAGGTTGCATGGTCGGACTTTACACCTCTGTGTGTGTGTGTGTGTAGACGGGTTTTTACTGAATTAAGTGTTCAAATTGTCTTCCGTCTGCTGCTTGACAATGACCTAATCGTAGATAAAATTCATTTAAAACGTTTCGTCTCATTTCTGATGAGATAAGATTTACTTGGTGCAGTATGCGTTCCCTAAGGTCTGCCAAGTTAGCAGGTTTCGTTGCGTACACATTGTTTTTAACATACCCTCATAAAAAGTAGTCCAATGGAGAAAGATCTGGTGATCTAGAGGGCCACTCTATTTCTCCACGTCTTCCTATTCACACACACACACACACACACACACACACACACACAGCAGAGAGGGTTTGGAGTCATTAAATACTGCGGGAGTGACGAACCGCGGGGTCCTTATCTCTGCTGACACACACACACACACACACACACACACACACACACACACACACACAGAGGGGTGTAAAGTCCGACCATGCAACCTCCACGCGATACATCCTGGATAATACTAATGCTGGCGGCACCGTAAATTCTAAAGCTCATAACTCAGATAATTCTCAACAAAAATAGGTCAACAAGTAGTGTTTTGGAAACGTCTCGCTGTCATCTTTAACACTGTGTGATAAAAAATGGGGTGTTCCATTTAAAAAAATCATGTTGGCCTTGACCCCTCCACTCAAGGTCAAACGGATATGATCATTGAATAGAACTTTTAAAACCCTATAACTTTGGTTCGAAACATTTTTCTCAGAAACGTTTCGTTTTCGAGATATTTGACCGTTTCCAGACTTTTCTGACACCCTGTATATATATATATATGTATATATAAATATATGTATTTACATATGTATTTATATAAATATATTTATAATTATATAATATATTATATAGCACCCAAACCCCGGAGAAAAACTCGGGGAGTAAGGGGCCTCCAAAAGTAACAAGAAGGAGGAGACCAATACCGAAAATCCTCCGGCCAAGAAACCGGAGGAACTAAAGGAAGTGGTCATGGAGGAGGCCTAAATATATAGCTTTAACTATGAAGATCGGCCTCCTCCAGACCAATCTCAACCATTGTTAGGACGCAAGACTCCCTGGCGCATACTTTAGTAAAGCAACATCTGATGTAGAAAAAAGATATCACAGTTTTGAGCTTGAGACATTAGCCATCGTTAAAGCTATCGAGCGTTTTCATGTTTATTTACAAGGTATCAATTTTACAATAATTACGGATTGCAATTCACTCGTGTTGGCTATGAAAAAAATAAATATAAATCCGCGTATCGCTCGATGGGGCCTGTTTTTGCAGAATTATCATTTCGAACTGAAACATCGCGCGTCAAATAAAATGATACATGTTGATTGTTTAAGTCGAAATGTATTGATGGTAAATTTCGTTTCCGTGGAAGACGAGCTTATGTATAAGCAATTGGCAGACGCGAAATTAAAAGAAATAGCCGCGGAGTTCGAAATCAAGGATAATAAATACTTTTCATTAATAGACGGATTAGTATTCAGAAATTATAAAGACAAGCCTTTGTTCGTGATACCGGATAATATGATAAATAGTATTATCAGAGTTTACCATGACGATATGGGTCACGTTGGCTTAGAAAAGACAGTTCGTGGAATTCTCGGTCATTATTGGTTCCCCTGCCTTATATAAGTGGAAAGTGAGGCTATATATTGAAAATTGTATTAAATGCTTAAGTTGTACGATAGCGTCGGGAAAAAAGGAAGGTGAGATGGAGTTGGTGGAGAATTGTACCAAGCCCATGCAAATATTGCATGTAGATCATTTCGGGCCTCTTGAAAGAGAAAAAAAAGGATTTAAATATATTTTAATAATTATAGATTCATTCACCAAATACGTATGGCTTTTTCCTTGCAAATCGACAACTTCCGAGGAAGTCATTAAACATTTTTCTTCACTTTTTCTTTCTTTCGGCCTTCCAATAAAAATAATAAGCGATAGAGGAACTGCTTTTTCATCAAAACTTTTCGCGGAATTTATGAATTCGAACGAGATAATACATACCATGACAGCAGTGGCCTCGCCATAGGCCAATGGTCAGGTGGAACGCGTAAACCGTTTTCTTAAATCCACATTGGCGAAAATGATTGACAACTCCGACGAATGGAAAAAATATTTAGGCAAAGCCCAGTACGTGATAAATAATACCGTGCATAAGGCAATTAATACAACTCCGAGTAAATTGTTGTTAGGGTTCGAACAGCGGAATACGAACGATGATGAATTACGACAGTTTATCGAAAGTTTGACGAATATCGACAGGAATTTTGTAGAGACACGAAATGAATTAAGAGATGCGGCAGATGTTGTAAATCACGCGTTGAAAGAATATAACAAGTCTCAATTTGACAGGCGCCATAAGAAACCGACTAAATATTGTGAAGGTGACTTAGTATTAATAAGGGTCTTACAACATAAACTGGGCACGAATAAAAAGTTATTACCAAAATATAAGGGACCGTACCAGATTAAAAAAGTTTTGAATAAAAACCGGTATGTAGTAGTTGACGTCCCGGGTTACAGTCACTCGATAAGACCCTTAAATACTATCTTATCGGCAGACAAAATTAGAAAATGGATTAAGATATCGGACAATGATCCTGGTGGATCCGACGTTTAAATTTGTGTGAAAAAAAAAACAAAAGTTCATATTGGTGTTTCATTAAATTTTTGACGTACTCGAAAACTCGTAGCGAAAATTAGTTCGAGACGCTAGGACGGCCGAAGCTGTAGGCTACCGAATATATATATATACTATCTGTATGATTTTGGAGCTATGACAAAAGGGCACAGACATTTGAAAAATAACGAAAGAGCGTAAGAGTGGGATAAAGCTTAGGTATGCGAGACCGCGAGAGCCGAGGCAGGCAGTCTGAGTCGAGCGACGATCGTAACGTTATAAAAGCAAAAATCGATCGCAATAAAAGAAATATAATTTGCGCACTATAAGATCGGCCTATTTGTATTACCTATATTTTTATATTGTGGAAACTAATCAGTTACGTTTGTTTTGTTACGTCCTGACCTGTGGGAAGGATAGGCCGCAAGGAGGTCGTAACAATGTTTTTCCCGAAGTCTGTGTGATTTCGGGTCGAACAGACTGTCTGGCCCAGAGGGAGGTCAACGACTAGATAGTCGCTTTTACCTGGCTTATCTCGGATGTCCGTTCGTCGGTCTCTTTTCGGTAAGGGAATTAAATCCCTTTTACGCGGGATAGGACCTTGTGCGATCTCAGGGAAAGTAGGAAGGAACGCAGGGGTTTTAACAAGACGCTAAATTTGCATAAAGTAACAATTTAGCATTTATTCAATATTAAACAGAAATAAACAAGAGATGAAAGAGTTAGACATTTGACTTTGAAATGTATAGATAGTTGTATAATTTTATGTGTGTATGTGTCGTGTTTCTACGGTATCTTCGTCGGTGAGGTCGATGACCTCTGGGTTTTCAGGAGAGTTAGGAGGGGAATCGTTTATGGTTATTACTAGGGGGGAAGGGAATCTAAAAGAGTAGGTGTCTTCTGATAGGGGGAGAGGGGAGTATGAAGGCTCGGGATAGTCGAAAGAAGACGAGGAAAGGAGTAAAGAGGTTGAAGAAGTCGAGGGTGATGAGGTGGATAAAGACCCCGAAAATGAGGTGGAATAGGAGGAGGAAGAGCGATTTCTTTTAGGAGCCGACGAGAAAAACCGCTCCCTGAACTCCTGATAATTGTGGAAGTCGTATCGCAATGCCACCAGTCTAGCGAGTGTTCGCATCGGCCGTGAATTATCTTGTTTCCACCGGAGGGCGCGTTTGACCGCTTGGGGGGCAGCGATTTCCACTGAGACTAGTGGTTATTTAAATCGCGTTGGCGGATTTAATTATTTTTTACGCGATGTGGATAAGTGTACTCAGTACTTGATCTGTACAAGTGGCTGGTCTGTGATGACAGTTCAGTCGACTCTCCGGATGGCTGGGTTCTCTCGAATTACCGAATGAGTAGGATGCTGGCTGGTTGCTAACTGGTTGAGATTGATGGTCACAGTGAGTGTGTATTACACGGTGCGCAAGTGCCAAGATGCAGCCGGAATGAGCGAGTCTTCTTGAAGATTTGTTGCTTTTATACTATTCGTCTGCCCTTCTTGTAGGGCAAAGGGCAGTTCCTGTCTTGTGATTCATAGTCACAAGTTCGGCGTTCTTTAAATCCCTCTTGCGTAAGAAGTTCTTTCTTAATTTGTTCTTTGGTCTGTTGATAACGTGTGTCGAGCGTGATATTTCATCATTACCTATGACTTATCGATTATTGTGTAGGTTTCATAATTTCACCGGTCGAGCTGTTTCACAATCACTGTCTTTTTCCGTTTATTTCTTATAATTAATTTCGGGTCTTACAATTAATACGTTCGCGGAACGCGGATTTGCGTAAATCGGGGAGGAGAAAAGAATCGTGGAGTCCACAGGACGTAACAGTTTATTAAAAGAAGTTATATTAATTTGTGTGCTCCAATAAAGTGATAAAAACTTTTAACCGTTCATTGTAAGCCATTCTGAATTATTCATATCTTACATACGTTTGTAATCTGATCCTCACAACATATAGACGGATCCACGGTGATTGTATGATAATGTGCAACTCCACCAAAGATGAGATTCAAATATCTGTAAGTTTATACATACCGAAGCATTGTAAATTTCTAACACTACCGATTGCAATAATAAGGTCTTCATCTCAGATATGGCGACATAGAATATTTAATTCTCTCGTCTTGGGTCCAACAACCCCGGAGAGAAGCCGTTATTGAAGATGATCCCGTTGAATTATCCACCATTATTTCGACTTGAACATGTCACTTATCAATAGCTTACTTATTCAATTATTGTATCACGGTTTAAATTATGCGCTGAGGAAGACTCAAAAAAAGAGCCGAAACGTTCGCCAAATTTTTATAAATGTTCAATGTATATTTAGACTCACATTAAATGTGATGAAATATTGATATGTTTATTTCATTTGACTAGTACTGCGCCCCAATAACTGCGCTAGAGCTCTCATAGCCAAATCTTATATAGATTGTTTTATGTTTAATTTAAGCAGAGCCATATAGATTGGTTTGTGAAGTCTACCAATCTAATTAATTTATTAGTTATATATAAAATATTTAATTAAAAATATATTTTTGTAATATCAAATTTATAATTAATAATTAATCACTTAATAATTTCATTTCGATCAATCTTATATAAAGAAATGTCTCATCAATAAATCAGCAACAATTTCATGAATAAAGCTTCATATAATAATAAATGTAATAATAAATGTATATTTCTGACATATTGGTTTGTAATTATTCGTTATTCTTGCGAAAGAGTAAGCAAAGAAATTTGAAAGATCTGTGGTATTTACTATAAGCAAAGAGGATCGTTGTATTTTGATGAAATATAACGGGGGTGGTGGCGAGTTCTTTGCTTTTTTATTTTAAGATGTTTGAATAAATATATACTATAAAAAAAATTGATATAACAAAAAAAACCTTTTTTTAAAAAAAGGTTTTTTTTGTTATATCAGTTTTTTTAACTTAAACAAAGGTAAAAAAGGGGCATCAAGTTTACGTATCATGTAAAAAGTGTTATACAAAAACAATGTTTTTAAATTATTGTAAAAAAACATATTTCTATAAAAAATAATGTTATCAAAAAATTGCGCCAAATAAAGGGCCTAGGGGGATAAGCGTGTAAAAGTTGCCCCCGCACGTATCAAGTTTAAATTGACACCATAGATTGGCATCTATGTAACTAAAAAATCCTGCAAATATCAACCTTAAAATTACATTTTTGTAGGAGTTATGGAGGTAGAAAGCAAAATCAAAAAGTGACGGCTGAACCGATTTTTATGAAAAAATATATGTTATAAACATCAATGAGACTATTTTAAGAATAAAATTTAAAAAAAAATTCTGACAAAAATACAAGTAAAAAATTTTTTAATTTTTCAAAAATTTCTTTTGAGGTTATGTTTTAGAGATACACCTCTAATTTTTGTTTTAACTAAACCTTGAAATGTCTACTTTAACATATATTTTTTCCAAATTTTTCATGGAGGTACTTCATGGAGGTACTTCATGGCGAAAAATGATGAAAATCATGCATGCGGTGCGGCTACAGTACGGTTTTAAACTTCTTATTGGGGTACTTTATTAGTGTGAATCCCCCTTGCCTCTCACAAAATGGGGTGCTTTTTTAGTCTGAGGCCCCTTGCCTTTCTAAGGCCTATATCTTAGCCTATCATGTATTACTTCTAAGTCACACTGTATAAGCTGTACATGCTGCGTTCATGCGATAGGCCAGCGTGGCCCCTGACAACGGGCATCATTGCGATTGCGTTTGTTTTAACAGTCTTTGAAAACGTCTCTTACGAAGTAGACGTGTGAGTTAATAAAAGTATTTGTGATTCTTAATTCCGTAATAAATCTCGTCGATTTCCTTTGAGAACCGATTCCACGCTTATCCTCCTGCCTTCCATATCCTGATCATTAAAATAACCAGGCTCTTTCAGTTCTTCTTCTTCAGCTTATAACACTCATTCCGAGTGTGTCCTTTAGAGCGACAATAGACACAGTAAACGTCCTTTAAATGATTGGCCTCCTTGGAAGATGGCGTAGCAACCGCCTTAGCCGCCTGATTCTTCGGAAAAAAAGTCGGAGACTTCCTTTGAATATCGCCAGAAGCCATAGTGATACGATCCATCTCTTCAAGAAACTCATCTATTGAAGACACCCGAAGAGCAACAGCTAACTCTCTCAAGGATCTGCTTCCAATCCCGTTGATCAGTCAATGAATGGAATCCCGGTCTGGTAGTCCCAAATTCTTCATAAGAACTAATTTGTCCATGGCATAATCATGAAGACTCCTTCATAAAAATCCATTTACGAGCCTCTACTTTCTGCATAGCCACATGGAACAGGACTGTTCTTCTAAAGCGCCTTATAACTGCATCTCGAAAATAAGACCAAGACTCTATTAGACTGGTTATATTCAGATCTAACCACTTACAAGCTGTTTTCTTCAGTTTTCCAGTTGCAGCTAGGAGCAAAACATCATTTGAAACTCCATGTATTTGAGCAATTCGCTCAACGGTATGGACCCAAGACTCGACATCCTCATCTTCAGAGCCAGAAAAATCAGGAAGGTGTGTTGAGAGAAGCTTTACTGCTTGAGACGTGGATGCAGTCGAAAAAGAAGACTTCTGTCCAGGAAACGATGAATCAGGAAAAAGGGTTTGAGAACCTGAAGCTGTAGCTGTAGTATAAGGCCTTGCATTATTTAAGTTCATAGCCGCGAACATCTGCTGCATCAATAATTGCTGCTGTTTTGATTGTTCTATCACCAGTGAGCACATTTGCAAGAGCGATCCTTCCGCAGAAGCCGAAGATGCATTATTGGAAGAGTAGCATTTACCTGAGAACTTGTAGCAGTATAAGCCGTATCAGATACCGTTGTGACTGGACAAATAGAAGGTATAGCAGCATTCCCCAACAGGTCTCGGAGAGGTCCATTCCTCTCTAGATGTGACATAATCATGTCTAAACATAGATTCCTATCTGATGGTGGGACGAGGCCATAACGAATTGCTTCCTCTTGAAGTTCGAGGAGCGACAGTACCTCTAACCGCTGGCGATCCATTATCCTCACAGTAAGGACTTGACAACAGCTAGGATGCAGACAATTAACTCCCGCGGCGAGATGAAGCTCGTGTTGAAAACAGATGAACACCACTATATCGTGCCGCAATAAAATGTCTGCTAAATTCTTTCTACAGGAGACCAACAAGAGAGCTATCCTTGTGCACGTGTACTCCACGTGCACAAGGATAGCCGGGGTATTATTATTACTCCGTAGCTCGAATCACAATACTGAAACCACAGTCGTGATAGAGCGAAAAACTATGCTTGATCAAAAATCGCGAAGCCACAAGACAATAGCTAATATAAGGCTTACAAAAAGCCGAAAAAGAAACGCGATCTTGATTAACGAGTGTCGACCCGGCAACGACAAAATCAGTATGACCCCGTGGCACTAACCGACAAAAATGTAAGCGCGACCACGACAAAATCAATTCGGCGAAATAACGACGACGACTTAACCGCGTGTATGACTCACAAGACGGATAGATTGAAGTACACTGACTCGAACTCCGATAAAAATTCGACGACCGAAAACCAGAGAGAACCGAGGGAGTATCCCACTTCTGAACTGAAAGAGCCTGGTTATTTTAATGATCAGGATATGGAAGGCAGGAGGATAAGCGTGGAATCGGTTCTCAAAGGAAATCGACGAGATTTATTACGGAATTAAGAATCACAAATACTTTTATTAACTCACACGTCTACTTCGTAAGAGACGTTTTCAAAGACTGTTAAAACAAACGCAATCGCAATGATGCCCGTTGTCAGGGGCCACGCTGGCCTATCGCATGAACGCAGCATGTACAGCTTATACAGTGTAACTTAGAAGTAATACATGATAGGCTAAGATACAGTGTAACTTAGAAGTAATACATGATAGGCTAAGGCCTTACAGTTATCTTTTAAGATTTTATTAGAGAATTTGACCAGAATGCCACTCGTTATTCCAGAGATTTAGCTCTGTAAATTAAATTATGACGCATTCTTTAGTATATTATGCTTCTTTAATTTATCGAATGGTACAATGATATTTGCTTCTTCGATGTTTCTGTTAGTATAGGAATAATCTTTCAATTTTATGAAATGCATATCTCTGGGAGAAAGATAAAAATATTTTTTAACTAAATTTTTCAGATTATGTATTTGAGAACTTAGAGCTTGATAAAAAAAGGCAATACCATTTAATACTATCTAACATTCATTTCGTGAGTGATTGACCTCTCTCACATAAAAAATCTCTTCCTTAAAATATCAAAATAAGAATTTGATGCGGGGGAAAGGAGAAATATACAATGATAAATTACACAGGACCACAAGAAAATTTTTTTGTTTTGTTTCTGAAAATAGAGTAGGTGTTTCTTATAGATTTTGGGTCCCTGAATCCGAATCTGTAACCCGTTTTACTCTATCACGTTTAGTTTTTTAGATAATCATAAAATGAAGCGAAAAAATGTTAAAAATGGAAGAAAATAAAGGTTTTTTTTAATAACTTTTTTTTTCTAAAGATATGTAAACGAAAATTTAAATTGTTTTGATATATGGGTGATTCTACAAAAATAGGAATTTTTTGCGGCTCTTGTATTTTTATACTTAAATTAACATTAAATTGGATTTTATTTTGAATTAAAATGAAGATAATACTTGAATACATATAGACATATAATAAAAAAGAGGTAAAATAATGTTTTTATTTTCAAAACTTATCTTATAAATAAGAAATTCTCAGTTCCCTGGTGTGTCACACAAACCTAGAATGCAAATTTTAATACATTGTCACAAAATAATTTTAAAATTATATAAAATTTTTATGTGTGATAACTAATTTACATTAGTCACTGATATCAACAACTGTATTATTTATGTTATTTAATTTTATTTTATTGATAAACAACGTTATTAAACTTTGTCCCAAGATTTAATTTTCAGTCCCCTGACATTAAAATTATTTGCATTGTAAAGTCATATACGGTCTCAGCGAAATAGCTATTTGTACCGAATGAATGAGTTTGAAGTAAAGTTAACGTACGTCAGTCATTTTTATTTATTTTTATTTTTATTAATTTCATTTCGCGTGATTTGTTATAATAAATACGTGTTGGGTCAGTCAACTTCTCAGTCCCCTGGTAAGTGTTATGTTAAAAGTTATTGTTTTTATTAACTTTCATTTAATGTAAATTATATATAAGTTTAACTTTTAAGTTTTCCTCAACTATTTAAACCTCTATATAATTCAAACAAGATATTTTTCATTTATAAACCTCAAAATTATCAGTCCCCTGGTTCTCAGTCCCCTGGTTTTCAGTCCCTATTCTCAGTTCCTTGGAAAACAATATGACAGGAGACTAGGCACTAACCGGGAGATTGATAAATGTATATTAAAACGAATGTATCTTTGTATTTAAAGAGCGTTTCGCATTGTTTCTTGAAAGTTATTGGCAGTTATTTTATTATTTTACTTACTTATTCAATATTCTCCTATGAAAGAAATTTTGTGATTCCAACTGAAATATTTTTTTTGTAAAAAAAGATACCAGTTTTTAATTTCAATATAAATTTTTAAATATTTACTCGTTAATTTTTTTATTTAAATCTTAGTTTCTTGGAAATCTTTCCAGTCTCCTGACCATAAGTTTTGGAAAAATGCTCATAAAATCTTAAATACATATTTTATTGACTGGCCGCTTTTATAACTATAATAACATACCTAGTTTCACATCATATGCCAATTATAATCCATCAAATATATTAAAAAAGGATGTGGACAAAAATAATGTCAAATAATTCCTATTTTTGTAGAATCACCCATATGCAAATGGAAATCTATCGATTTGGTTCATTAAAAACCATTTTTGTATAATTGGCGGAAGGGGGACTAATGTGAAGTTGGCCCCAAAAACTTTTGAATAACTTTCACAGGACAAAATTTCTTTTTATATATTTGGAACTAGGGTAGGTGTTTCTAATAGATTTTAGTTCCAATTATATTTTTAAAAAATGTTGTCCTATAAAAGTTATTCAAAAAATTTTGGGGGCCAATTACACATTAGTCCCCCCCCCCCCATTTGTATAAAAATGGTTTTCAATTAACCAAATGGATAGATTTTCATTTACATATTACAAAACAATTTGAATTTACGTTTACATATCTCTGAAAAAAAAGTTATTAAAAAAAAAATACTTTGTTTCCTTCCATTTTTTACAAATTTTTCACTCTATTTTATGATTATTTAGAAAACTAGACGTGATGAAGTAAAACGGGTTACAGATTCGGATTCAGGGACCCAAAATCTATAAGAAACATCTACTCTAATTTCAGAATCAAAACAAACATTTTTTTTATGGTCCTGTGTTACCTTTGATAATAGTATGGACTAAGTTTTAATGATGCACGTGAAATAAATTAGTAAGGCCGATTCTACAATAGGTGTAGTAAGCCCTAAGCCTTAAAAAATTGACCAATTACAGTCCAATATTCTCCTCATACTTGACTGTAATTGATCAATTTCTTAAGGCTTAGGGCTTACTACACCTATTGTAGACCCGGCCTAAACGATGATTCTGAAATATTTCGATTGAAAGCTTGTCAAGTCAATATTTAATCCTTTTCGAAATGTTTCGAAATAAAGATAGCCTGTTACATTTCACCACGAATTTGTTCAAACAATGCATTATTTACAAAACGATTGATGGATGATCGATCACAATTGCAATATCACGTAAATTATTTTTTTTATCTACATAGCATCCAGATTTAGAATGCTCTTGTCATATATCTTATCTAATTCTGTCGTGTATATTTTTATCTTCCTTCTTCCCCCCTTTTTTGATAACTATAATTTATATACATATATCATTTATTTTATTTTGTTTTATTTACTGATAAATGTTAAGAAATTTTGACCGTGTCGTAGCATAGTCTGTGGTCGTTGATCCATTCCTTCGATTTGAACTCGCAGAGGCGCCGATGCGGTAACCGTGCGTACATACACACGTGCACGCATGCGGTCGCGTTTTATTATACAGGGTGATGAAAAAGTATGGAAACCTTGAAAATTCTCGAAAAATATAAGTTTTACAGAAAAGTGTTTCGGATAAAAGTTGTAGGGTTTGAAGTGCACATTACAAAGCAATATTATTATGATTTTGAAGAGTGTTGTCACGATCACGTGAAGATCACTTTCAATTTCTTAAATGGAACCCACTATTTTTTATTACATATTTTTGTAGCTTATTTCGAAAGCTTTCCAAAACATATAATTAAGTTATTTTTTATTAAATACTTTCCGAATTATAAGGCTTAAAATTTACAGTAGTTTGACATAAAAAATAAAATATCTTGTGAAATATTTACTTTTCGGTAATCTTACCTTAATACTTTTATGCACATAATAATGAGACCAACCATTGGTGTGAAGAAAACACATAATTGATTTTTTAAAAATAGGTTGCAATTTATATACTTTTTTTATAAAATATAAATGATTATATCAAAATAAACGATGTGAAAGGCTATATAGAGCCAGCACGGGAGGTGGAGCACAAATAAAAAGGAAAATTAGAAGAAAGGTTTTTTTAATAAAAACAAATTGTATATATAGATTACAAAGGAACGTACGTTTCGGTCCACTTTTTGAACTATATTCAGCGTTGAATATATAAATGTGACAGATTAACGTAACGTAACTTAACAAGGTAACATAACAAGAAAGTAGTTGCAAATATCATTATATAAATATGTATTCAAGAAAGAAATAGAAGGATCTACATTTTGCAATGTATACTACATACATGTGATATGCAATACTACTTATATGTGATGTTCTATATTTCTTTCACAATAATAACTACTTTCTTGTTACGCTGCCATCCTATGCTACTATTCCTTTCATAAGTATATAATTGTTAATATAAAATAAAGAAACAGTATATTTTGCATATATGTCCGTATTCTAATGATTTAAATATGTTTTACATTACAGATACAGAATGAGGACATTGTAATCTTTTGAAATAGTACTAGAGTTGCTCAAAAAGTAATGCCCTACATTATTTTTTCAGAATATTTATTCAACAATTTATACACAATATACATGGTAATCTCAATCAACTTCTATTGCTTTATGCCAGTACGATACATTATATGTATTTACTTGCCTTTACTGTACCAACTTTTGTCCTTTCCACGTAACCATGTTTTCACATTTGAATCACGCCCTCTTCATCTTGCAAACCTTATTTCGCGAAGTGCATTTAATTAAGTGGTTCAAAAAGTTAAATATTGGAAGCTATCGCTAAACTGTGTTAAACATATAATTTAAAGATCTCTGCGAAACAAGATTGGGAAGACGATGAGGGGATGATTGAAGCTGTGACGACATGGTTACATAAAAAAAACAAGAGTTGATACAGTAAAAGCATACATATACTTGTATCGTGCTGGTATAAGGTTATAGAAGTTGATTGAGATTATATTAAAAAATAATATATATTTAAAAAGAAGAAATATCCATGTATGTTTAAAAACATTTCAAACCTGTTTAATAAATAGTTTCTGAAAAAAATGGCATTATTTGAGCAACCCTAGTAAATCTCAATCATATACAAAAATGAATGATATCCCTATAAAAACTTACCTTTAAAAAAAAGGTAAAAAAAGGCGCCTAGTATGGGCACGCCAATAGTGAAAAATTACCCATTGCAAACCCATGTGTAGAATCGTATGAAAAATTACTCATTGCAAACCCATGTAGAATTGTAGTATAAAAAATTACCTATTGCAAACCCATGTAGAATCATATGAAAAATTATCCATTGCAAACCCATGTAGAATCGTACTACAAAAGTAATAATATCAAAAAAAATTGCGCGCCAAGTGAAAGTAGAAACTTTTGTACCAGTGGAAAATTTAAGTTGCAAACCTATGGAGTCGTATAATGAACCAGTGAAAAATTTAAGTTGCAAACCCATGTAGAATCGTATAATTATAGACCTCTCTTCACGCTGAAAGTTGCAAACCCATGTAGAATCATAACAAAAAAATAAGACAAAACACATAAGAAACAGAATAAAAAATTAATACAAACATTAAAAATTAAAAAATTATTAAAATTAATACAAATAATTAATATAATTAATAAAAAAACTAGGCACTGCTAAATTTCAAAATTAACTTTAGCATATTGTTTAATTTAGCAGTGCCTAGTTTTTTTAATTAAAATTTTTTTTATTTTTTTTTATTTGTATTAATTTTAATAATTTTTTAATTTTTAATGTTTGTATTAATTTTTTATTCTGTTTTTTATGTGTTTTGTCTTATTTTTTTGTTATGATTCTACATGGGTTTGCAACTTTCAGCGTGAAGAGAGGTCTATAATTATACGATTCTACATGGGTTTGCAATTTAAATTTTTCACTGGTTATATTCACTTTAATTGTGTAAAAGTTTTCGAAATAGAAAAATATAATCATTTCTGTCGGTACGGCAGAACCGTTTAGGATCCCCTTAATTCATTGTTCGAAATATTTTGATTGCGTTATTATATGTTTTATATTTTGTTATCATCCACTTATTTTTCATCACGCAAGTGCTATGCAAGATGTAAGGTAATCTGGGACGTAAAAACGACAATACATATACATATATAAGAATTCGTAGTAACTTTATATATATATTTTTTTTTATAAATAATTTATAGTAAAAATGTTGTTTTAGATCATCTTTATTTAATGTTATCAATGTTGCTTCTTCGCGCTGGACACTGGTTTGATACGTGCAATTACGCGTTTGCCGATGGAACAGATAATTAATATAAAGTAATGATAAATAATACATGCTACGTAATATAATATGTACGTAACGAAAAGAAGTAATATTAATATAAGTCCTATTATGTCCCATAGTTGACTCTTGTACCAGGGCATATCTCGCGATTTGTTCCGAAGGTGCTGTGCTCCTTTATGACGTATGACGTGCTCGATCCACCAAATGGCATTGTTCAATGGATCGTACGGCACATCATGCAGTAAGTCGCGCAACTTCAGCATATTTTCCTTGTAACTAAAAGTAGAGAGATAGCACAAATAAATTAATTGCTCAAACATTTCAAAATTTATTTCTATTTTCGAAAAATTTGCTTCCTATTTCTCAATTCGTTTATGTTTATAGGTTCTAGAAAATTTCGATAGCTTTAATAGAGAAATTGAGTTCCTATTTTGTGCCCTGACAGTAAACGAACAGTTTTTCACTTAGAGATTTAAAAGAAATGCTTTTGAAAATTGTAGGTTAAATATTTCAAAAATGATGATCTGACTGCTTAAAATAACAAATAAAAGTTAGATTAAAAATTGAGATCAAAAGTAAAAAAAAATTTCGGGATATTGATAACTATAGGAATATGCATATTTTTTAAACGACGGATCCACGACTGATAATAAAAAAACAAAGGAATTACCTAGATTTCGTAATGATCTCATATATAGCCTCTTTGAGCTCGTCTTCGGTCACGTCGGTGATGCTGAAGCTTTTTCCCGAACCATGATTTACCAGTTGCTTTACGTTATAGTGTTGATCGGCAATAACGGGGAAGCCAATTACAGGTACTCCATTTTCTATTGTTTCTTCGGTACTCTGTAAGCCTCCTTGATACATGAAAAGCCGTATGTTTGGATGTGCTAATAAAATAAATAGATAACTTTTATATAATCGATAATTTTCGACGGTATTACATACATTTTTATCTTTTTTCATGTGTCATTTATTTTTATAAATTTATTTCTTAGATATCTTAAAGAAAAATTAGCCATTTTAATCTATTTATCAATATTCCATATAGAGATTTCATGCAATAAAAACTACAAACCTAGAATTTCATGCTGCCGCAACCACTTCCTCATAATAACATTGTTTGGTTTATTCGGGAAATCGGACTCAAACTTCCACACTATATTGTAGGGTAATTTTTCGAAAACTGTACGAAACATGTCACGTCTTTCGATAGATAGAAAATTACCTCTTATATTGGAGCCTAAACTAAAATATATAAATCCTTCCTTCGCGTCATCAATTCTTTCTGAAGGTCCTACAAAAATGTACACGTTTTGCTTTAATTAATTTTACTTTTTAATTTTATGTTGCAACATTGAGATAAAAGCAGTATCTGTATCACATTATATATTAGAAACATTTTGCAACAAAAATGTTGCAACAATGGAAACTTTGTGTATGTATATGTATATTTGTATGCGTAGTATGTTTTCGTGCCAAACGTTTTAAGATGTTGCAGCTTAATATTAGCAGATGTTGCAATGACATTTTCTGTTTACGGTTTACATTGCTCTTATACGCACCTGTGGTAGACTATGGTTCTTCTGAGTGATTTGACGAGATTCTCTTATGGGAATGATTCCGGGAACGTATGCGTTTGGATGATGAAATGGATGATAATTCGCTAACAATAATGCCATATTTGAGGCAAGCTGATGAGCGGGCGGCACGGTGTCCCCAAAATATTTCCTGACCATCTTCTGCACGGGGATAATCTCATATCGATACCAGCATAATTGACGAATGCTGTAGTACGCGTTGAAGAAACGATCTATCAAATTCATATCTTCATCCAAATCATTCGCTAATAAATCCGGCAAATAAGCCCACGATATGGGATTTCCTGCGAGAAACACAATTACAATTGGTGACATAATTGTACACACATATGCACGAATATTAAACATTCCGCTTACCGAATGTATAATGATGAATAGCCATAAGCGGTACCGACGTGATTCCAATCAACGATGCATTGAAGCGGTGCGATAGCGCATAAAATGCGTCGTAAACCAGAGATTTGACTATGATCAAGTCAAACTTTCCGGTGTAGTTGGATGATATTAGCTGTTGCATGACTGGATTGGATAGCGCACTATCGGTCATTTCTTCATTACGTTGATAGAAATCATTCAGAATCGGCCATATCCCTAATTTAGTATACGCAAATACGTCTACGTTCTTGTTCACTTTGTAAGAGGAATAATTCAACTTTACTTCGATGTAATTCTGAAGAGACGAATTGTTCATGGGAGCCGGCGTAAAAACTGTCAACTCATGTCCTCTACGAGTCAGTTCCTCCATTACCGGTCTGAAGGCCACCTATAAAGTTGTGAAGATTAGTATAATTATATCGTTTAATATTTATCGATTTCTGGAGTTATGAAAAGTAATAAGCGATATATTTGAGGCCTATAATTATACACAATATGCACCTAAATTATAATCTTGATATCTTTTAGAAAGAGTCATGGAGCTTTTGTAGTTATAATCGGAAAATATTTAATATATACAATTATTGTCATAAAATGCTACAATACATCATATAGGTATCATAAAATCGTAAAATTTTATCACATAGATTCTTTTTAGATATTTCTCAAATAATTTAGAATACTTTATTTTGCTGTAAAATAAATTTGATAATCGTTGATATAATCAGTCAGGAAAATCGGATTTTATTTTGTTATAATTATTACGCATAAACAATACATGTGTTGTAGTAATTACATTTTCCGAAGTACACGCTTGTCAAAGTCTGTCCACACATAGCCATGTGTAAATAATAATAATAACAACAACAACAACAACAATAAGAATAACAAGAATAACAAGAATAACAATAATAATAATAATAATAATAATAATAACAACAACAATAATAATAATAATAATAATATATGCGGACACCCCATGCTCTCCAAAATTGGTTCAACTTTAAACAGTCGTTCAAGGGCTTAAAATTTAGCTAATTGCATCTACTTTCTGATGCCGAGTGGCGTTTTTCAAAATTCAATATAACAGACTCATTATATCGGGGACTTATATACCTATAATCAGGGGACGGCCAAAAAATTTGGATTTTCAGGCGAAAACCTTTATATATAATTTTGTTGTATTTTGGATAAAAATCGTCATTTTTGTTGTCGCTGATAACGAATCTACATGTTGACATATGATATGCAGGTCCCGCATAAAGTGTTACAAGTTATTTTCTTTACCATTGACATTAGAGATATTAACGTTGGGGGGGTTCTTAAAGAACAAAACGTTATTTTAAGAAAAACTGTAATGCAAAAATTAATTTTTGTATTGAAGATTAAAAAAATTTTTTTGGTTGTCCACTGCTTATAGCCACTATATTGAGTCCATTATATTGAATTTTGAAAAACACCACTTGGCATCAAAAAGTGGATACAATTAGCTAAATTTTAGGTCCTTAAACGACTGTTTAAAGTTAAACCAATTTTGGCATGAGGCATGGGGTATCCTGTTGAGAAAGAATGCCCCATATATATTATTATATCAATTTTTTTTAAATTAAATTTATTTAATTAAATAATGTGCCGTGTGCTAATATAGATTAGTAAAAATAGTAGTAAAACTACATATCCTTAATGATAAATGATAAGGTAGAGCAAAACCAGGCAAATTTTTCTATAAGCATCATAATAAAATTAAAATGTCGATACATATTTAAATTTATAGTACTAAATATTTTTGAAATCGATTAATATGTGTCGCCCGCGCATTGCAATTAAAGTTTCGTAGAGTGATTCAAATTTAGATACTTTTGAATCAAAGTCAATTTCAGTTGTTAAAATAAATGTAGAGAAACTTGAAAGTTTATATCAAAATTTATCTATTCTCTTCCTCTCCGACAATATTTCCTATAATAGAATTATTCAAGTGATTTATTGTGTAGTATTTAAATAATTTCTCAGTAACACCTGAGCGAGACTAACTGAATGAAAAGAAATTCTCTGAGATAAAGAAAGATGAAAACCGATGTCATAAAAAAATTTTTGAAATAACAACAAAAAACAACAGTATTGTGGCAAGAATTAAAATTAAGATTTCTAAGCGACCCCTAAATGTGAAACAAGAAAATTTTCTCGGCAGAAAACAGATGGACTCGAAATACAAAATCACAGAATAGTAAAGTTAAATAAAAAGTAGAGATATATAATTAAAATTAATAAAAAAAAAGCATAGTGTGTATATAAGATTACGAAAACGAAACAGAAGTAAGACAATTTGCAATATAATTGTAGCATACACACACATTCATATATGTAAACACACAAAATTTCCAAAGCACAATTGGTATTAAGTGTATGATTTTTAAATTGTATGTTAAATTGCATGTGCGTACATTCTTTTACAAATCGAGCGGATTTTGTAAAAAATATTGGGTCACTTTTATTATTTGCTTCAAACATTTTTTACGCGTTTCTTATACAAAATAAGCCGACACGTATTTTGGCATTTTTTTTTCGTCAATATTTTCGAAAAAACAGACGGTTAAAATTTTGAAAACTCGCCGATTATGCACTTATTTAAATCGCGATAACTCCGCTTCTATTCATCGTATAGAGTTCAATTTAGGCTTATTTTCAAGGTAATAGAATTATCTTCATTTTAATGTCGATTATTATTATATTTGTTGTTAACTTGTAATTATTATAAACAATTAAAGTATTTAAAGTCATTTTCACTACTCGAGGCCATCAGTTTAAAAATGTAAAAAAAATACCATCGTATTCCTCGATTCATTTTCTATAAAAATAATATTTTTTTAAAATGGTCATTTGATCCCATCTGTATGGAATAAATTAATTTGTACTGCAGGACGCGCTTCGCGGCGCGCGGCGGCGGACGCTTGGTCGTACTGCGCAGCACATGTATACGCATTCGCGTTTGTGCATGTTCTACCGGAGTCAGTTTTTGGTATCTGTTCGTGAGCGGAGGAATATCCCGCACCGCGAGAATGCGAATGCGAACACCGGCACAAGCCTCGAGAGAGGCACGCGATCGGGAACGTTGCGCGATATGAATCGCTATCGGATAGGAAGAGGAGGCGAGAATGACGAGACACACAGTATCACAGGCACTGACAGAAGAATTTATTGCACAGACAGTTACATGAGGAGGCCGACGGGAATTGAAACTGACGGTACGCTGAGGCGTGACTCCGACGATTGACGGAGATCTTGACGCGCGAATGATGTTGCGACGTAATGTCCGGCTCGGTAACCGAGCGGTAACGCGAGAACGGAAATCTTGTCGGGGCGCGGGATGGCCAGCGCGAGCGCGGTTACGCACTTCAGACGCGAGTCTTCCCGTCGGTCTTCACAATAATATTGGCTCTTAATGGAGCGCGACACAGAGTCCCGAAGATAGAGACGCGCCCTGAGCCGCGAGCGCGGGGCAGGGCCGACGATATAAAGTCAAGCGCGGCGGCGGTGCACTCGGCACGATACAATCGCACGCACTTTTCGTTTGAGTTCTTTGACTGGGTGATCGAGCAATACACCCGGACCCGCGATGTCCCAGTTCGGTCGATCGTGGCGCGCGAGCGCACGCGAAGTGCTCCGCCAGCGAGCCTTCAGAAATTCACGATCGGTGAGAATGATGATGATATCGCGGTTGATTTGGTTTCCGCACTGGTGCAGGGCAAGCGATTCGTAATGTCGCTGCTGCTGGCGAAAGACGCGAAACTTGCGTTCGCGACACGGCTACTGAGATGCGATGTGTCGCGTGCGGCCTCCCAAGAGGAACTGAACTATAGATGATCCCGAATAGGATCGGCAACTACGAACTAAATTATAAAAACTGACATTCCTTCCGGTCACTCTCGTAGAGCATGATCACGCACTTAGCCGGAGAGCGACAGGAAGGAAAGAACGCGACAGGAAACATTCGAACCATACGAGAAAGAGAGCGAACGAAGACATACGAACACGCTAGGCTCTCTCTCTCTCTCTCGTCCTTCCGCGATACCGCGACAAGTAAACACGCAGGAATTTCACGGCCGTTTGACATGAGAACTAAAGCTAACGAATAACGCGACGCAAATACGTTCGATCTTGAACATACCGCCCGCCTTGGAACGTCGTTCCAATATTAGCTTCAAAATGGAAGACACGTTAATTAAGCGCGTTGTTAGATCCCCGAATCTAGAAGGACGAGAGAGCTTACATGAGGTGTCCCCGAAGGATAGCAACAGATACATGGTTTTGAAGAGCCGCCCGCCTTGACGAAATAACTTAGATAAAGACGCGGCGAAGTACGTGAAGAAAACGCCAAACGCAAAGAATAAATTTCGAATAACACTTGACGAACTAACGCTAAGAACGCCAAATAAAACTAGAAACGCGAGATAACGCAGAATTGAACGAATAGAACCTTAAACTAGAAACGCGAGAACGCGCGATTGTGACTGCGAATACAGCACAATAGAATCGCAAATGAACGCAAATGAGAGCGCGAAAAGAAAGAGGCGGTGCACTGACATCGAAATATGACATGACCGCGAGTTATGAATTGAACTTAGCCTACGAGATTATCGCATTACTTAAGAGTAATCGCAACGAATAAACGCATAGAAAATGAAAGACGCAGAGCGAGAACGAAAGAAATCGCGAAGAACCTTAAGTTAAACTATAAGTACCAGCTTTACGACGCCGAGAGCGATCGCGAACGCGGGTCCTTCGGGCGATGAGACTTAGAATTTACGCGAAAACCGGAGGTCAGACCTTGTCCGCCCGAAGATCTGAATCATCTGGTAAGTCTATAGGGAGCAGACATAATTTACCGATAGGGCGAACAAACTCCGACGACGTGGTTTTGACGGTGGCCACGCGCGGAAGGCCATCCGGACCAGGATGAACGCAAGTGACGCGGCCGATTTCCCATTTACATGGAGGAAATAGAGGATTGCGAATGAGAACGATTTTGCCAATGGACAGAGGAAGGTGCGGTTTGCGCCATTTATTTCGCTGCTGTAGAGTATTTATGTAGTCTGCGGACCACAATTTCCAAAAGCGCTCCGCGAGTTGCCGAACGGTTTGCCACCGCGAGAGTCGATTTTCCTTCAATTCCAGAACCGACGGCTCCGGAGGGACCGTTATCGAGGCTCCAATCAGAAAGTGACCGGGGGTCAGAAACTGAAAGTCGTCGAATTCGTCAGACAGCGGCGCGATCGGACGGGAATTTAAGCATGCCTCGACTTGGCATAAGAGCGTAGTAAGCTCCTCGAAAGAAAGAGTGTGATCCCCGACCACGCGATGGAGATTATATTTAACACTCTTTATTCCGGCCTCCCACAGTCCTCCGAAATGAGGAGCGGAGGGCGGAATAAAGTGCCAGCTTATGTTATCCCCGGCGGTGATGTTGAGCAGCTGGGGATCCCGAAGCGTCGCGCCATATGCTTTAGAAAGCTCGCGATCTGCGCCAACAAACGTCGTACCGTTGTCCGAGTAGATGGCCTGGGGAAGTCCGCGGCGAGAGCTAAAGCGATTGAGAGCTTGTATAAACGCGGCGGTAGAATAGTCCCCGACTAGTTCTAGGTGGATGGCGCGAGTAGCGAGGCAAATGAAAAGCGCGACATACGATTTGTGGGACTTAATTCCGCGACCGGCAGCCGAACGAACTTTGATAGGCCCAGCGTAATCCACCCCGCAATGAGCAAAGCTCCTAGGCGGAGGGGACACTCGCACGGCCGGGAGATTGCCCATTAATTGCTGCGGAACCGCAGCGCGTTCGCGGACACACGGCACGCACGCATGAATAATAGACTTGACTAGCGTTCTTGCGCGAAGGATCCAATATTCCTTCCGGAGAACACTGAGTGTCAGCTGAGTCCCGCCGTGTAGCGAGCGGAGGTGCGCGTGTGACGCGATGAGCCGAACGAGGGGGTGGCTGGCCAAAGCAATGGGATGACGCGAGTCGTACGGAAGCGGAGCGCAACGAAGGCGTCCGCCGACTCTCAACAACCCGTCGCGATCAAGAAACGGAGTCAGTGGCGCGAGCGAGCTTTTGACAGATACGGGGTTTCCTGAACGCAGCGCGCGGAGTTCCGCCGGGAATGACTCGAATTGAATTTGCTTGAGCCAATAAACTTTTGCTTTGGAGAATTCAGCGGCAGAAAGCGCGCTGCCCCCAGGAAACTGAGCAGAATTGCGCGAAAGGCGCCGACAGCAATGAATGAAGCGAAATAAGTAAGCCGTCACACGAATCAATCTCGGCCACGACGAGAAACGGGATGCGAGGTCCCACGGAATGGTCGGAGTAGCGGCGTGACAGACGCGAAGTTTCTCCTCTCCGGGAGAATCGTCACTGAGAGGCTCCGGCGCCGCGGGCCAATCATCTGAGGGCAGTCTCAACCATGGGGGGCCGTCCCACCATAGATGATGATTTAAGAGTTCGGCGCTGGAAAGGCCCCGCGAGGCACAATCAGCAGAATTCGTCGCCGTGGGCACATGACGCCACACCACATATGGTGATGTAGTCTTAATATTCGCAATGCGATTTGCTACGAAGGTTTTCCATCGCGATGGATGAGACCGAAGCCACGCGAGCACGATAGTCGAGTCGGTCCATCCGAAACAGGGAACAGAATGCAAATTGAGCGCGTCGCGAACGAACGTGATCAACCGGGAAAGAAGAAGCGCGGCGGAAAGCTCCAAGCGCGGCACGGTCATAGGCGAAATCGGAGCGACTTTAGATTTGCCAGCGATTAATGAGACGAAAACCCGACCGTCGGAATTCGTCACGCGCAGATAAACGACGGCGGCATATGCATGGGTGGAGGCATCTGCAAAGCCGTGCAACTCCGCCGAGGAATCTGAGAGAGAATTAGTCCACCGCGACAGCACTATACGATTGAGATTAGGTAACGTAGAATAAAGAATTTGCCATCTCGCCATGATCGCATCAGGGATCGCCTCGTCCCAGCCGATCCTTGCGCGCCACAACTGTTGCATAACTAGTTTCGCCGCGACGGTCGCGGGAGTGACCCATCCGAGCGGGTCGTACAATCGAGCGATTACCGACAGAATTGACCGTTTAGTATTTGGAGCTGTAGGCTCCGTTGACACTTTGAATTGAAATGCATCGTTCGCGGGATTCCAAATGATACCGAGCACTTTGACACTCTCACCCTCAGAGAGATCTTTATGACAGGCTAAACCGTGATCCGAAGGATCGAGATCCGCCAGTAAGACCGATGAGTTGCTGGCCCATTTACGAAGCTCAAATTGACCGCAGCGAAGTAAAGCAATGAGTTGATCACGCTTATCGCGTAGCGCCTCGATCTGATTGTCACCGAAAATGACATCGTCGACGTAAATCTGCGTTTTTAGAATTGAGGCAGCAAGAGGAAATCGATTACCCTCGTCGTCGGCCAAACATTTGAGCACGCGTAACGCGAGAAACGGAGCGCACGCCATGCCGTAAGTGACCGTAAGGAGTTGAAAATCGCACGGGGCGTTACCTTGAGCCGGATGCCACTTTATTCACTGAAAATTTACATCGCGAGAATCTAATAGAATTTGGCGGTACATTTTGGCAATGTCCGCGATATAAACATACCGAAATTGCCGCCAGTTGACGATAATTGATCGCAAATCAGTTTGTAGCTTCGGGCCAACGAGTAGGTGATCATTCAGACTAGACCCGTTGGAAGTAATGTACGATGCATTGAAAACCACGCGCAACCTCGTGGTTGCACTGTCCGCGCGAGTCACGGGATGATGCGGAATATAAACTGAGTGTGACGAAAAGGTGTCATCCGCGACACGACGCATGTGTCCGAGCGTCTCGTATTCGGTCATGAACGCGAGATAGTTGTGGTAAAGATCGGGCTGAAACTTGAAGCGGCGGAGAAGGCATTGTAGAAGACGCTCAGCGGAGCGTTTTGAGTCGCCTATAGCTAAAGGCGGCGGAGATTTGAACGGCAAGCGGACAATATATCGCCCGCTTGCGTCGCGTGAGTGAGTCTCCTTAAAATGAGCTTCACATTGCTCGTCTTGAGGAGAGTAGATGCGCGACGAAGGGAGCTCCTCGATCTCCCAAAACTTTTGTATGTCCTCCGAGAGGGACGTTAATGATGTGCAATGATGCACTGAAACTGCGTGAGAGGAGCGCGGCGCCGAATCCGGAACGGGACCGGAAATAACCCACCCAAAGATCGTCTGTTGCGCAACGGGATATCCGGGCTGTCCTTTACGAACCCCCTCGAGGATAGCCTCGCTACACAGATCAGCGCCGATGAGCAAATCGATTGATTCGGTGCTGGTCGGATCGGGATCAGCCCACGCTAAGTGGTAGAGATGAGAAAGCGCGGATTTATCGACGACACGTTGAGGAGCATAAGCCGTGAGCGAAGGAAGTATGAGAGCGATGGCGGATAAATACGCCGAGGAAGGAATGAGAGGAGAAATTTTAATGTAAGCGGCTTGCCGAGCCGTGCCGGCAGCGCATCCGCCGACGCCCGAGATAGACGTAAGCATGCGAGTGCGCTGTAAACGAAGAGTCTGAGCGAGCGCTTCAGAAATGAAGGTGGCTTCCGAGCCTTGATCCAACATAGCTCGGACCACCACTGAACGGCCTGAGGCCGACGCAACGTGAACACGCGCGGTAGCGAGAAGGACCCGCGGTCGCGAGCACAGAACCGCGGATGCCGAAAGCGAATTGACTGCCGGGACCGTAGCCGACGGCAATTGAGACGGAACCGGCGGCGGAGTGTCTTTCGTCGGAGACACGGAAATTCCTGGCTCAGAATCCGATCCAGTGTGCAGCATCGAGTGATGCCGTTTGTTGCACGACCGACAAGAAAATCGGCTTTTACATTCTTGAACTGAATGCAGAGAACTTAGACAATTGAAACACCGTTTGAGAGATTTCACGGTCTCGCGGCGCTGGATCGGAGTCTGAGCGATAAACTTCGAACATTTATTTACAAGATGCTTAGATCTACACAGCGGGCAGGTTATCGGCGAGGACGCGGACGCGGTTGAGGCGGAAACGCGTTGATGGCCGGCGGCCTTTTGATCGTTTCCGGATTTCGAATGCACTTGAAGAGTGCATTCATCAAGAGCTCGAATTCTGTTTCTCACAAATGCGCACAGAGCTTCATACGTTGGCGGAGTGTCGGAGTCAGTCGCTCGAATTGTCCATGCTTTTCTCGTCGCGGGATCAAGCCGATGCACGGCGAGGTGGACGAGAAAGTCGTCCCATAACTCACTCGGCGTGCGTTTGAGCTGCTTCATGGAAGCGACGGAAATATTAATTTTATCAATTAACGATTGAAGATCCGAGGCCGACTCTTTATTTGACACCGGCAATCCGAGCAACGTAGTGAAGTGATGCGCCAAGAGCCGACGCGGATTTTCAAATCGCCGACTAAGCGCGTCCCATGCACTTGAGAAGTTATCCGCGGTAACCGGAATATTGCTTATCGCGTCGAGAGCGCGACCTTTCAACGACGAAGAAAGATAGTGCATACGCGCGAAGTCAGTCAGCGACTTGTTTTTTACGATGAGTGTGAGAAAGCGATCGCGGAAATTCTCCCAGTCTGAGTATGTGCCATCGAACGGCGGAAGTTTAATGGGAGGTAAATAAGAAAGATTTAACGCGGACGCATCCGTAAGCCCGACAACACTCGCATTAAGAGATTGATTTTCACTTCCGATTGGCTCGAGTTCCTCGAGCCAATTCGTCATGAAGTCTCTCGTCTGTTGATAGATGTCCTCCACCACATCGCGGACGTTGTCCTTGAAGTAGCTCACAGTAGGGCGAGTCGCTAGAGGAACGGCCTTGAGTAGTTGAGCGTGCCCGTCCTGGAACAGCATCCAGCTTTCTTGGAGGTGGGAGAGTCTGCTCCGAATCGTGGGAGCAGTCACGTTCGACTTTCCCATCTTCTTGAAGTTTGAGAGCGAGCGCTCGATCGAGTGCTGCACACTGCCTTGCTTTTGCAGGAGATCCTGCATGATTGCCGAAATAGCTTGCGATTTTTGTCACTAAACTCCCGCGATCCGACACGTCCCGGCGATCCGGCTCGAAGGACCAGCAATATGTTCGTGAGCGGAGGAATATCCCGCACCGCGAGAATGCGAATGCGAACACCGGCACAAGCCTCGAGAGAGGCACGCGATCGGGAACGTTGCGCGATATGAATCGCTATCGGATAGGAAGAGGAGGCGAGAATGACGAGACACACAGTATCACAGGCACTGACAGAAGAATTTATTGCACAGACAGTTACATGAGGAGGCCGACGGGAATTGAAACTGACGGTACGCTGAGGCGTGACTCCGACGATTGACGGAGATCTTGACGCGCGAATGATGTTGCGACGTAATGTCCGGCTCGGTAACCGAGCGGTAACGCGAGAACGGAAATCTTGTCGGGGCGCGGGATGGCCAGCGCGAGCGCGGTTACGCACTTCAGACGCGAGTCTTCCCGTCGGTCTTCACAATAATATTGGCTCTTAATGGAGCGCGACACAGAGTCCCGAAGATAGAGACGCGCCCTGAGCCGCGAGCGCGGGGCAGGGCCGACGATATAAAGTCAAGCGCGGCGGCGGTGCACTCGGCACGATACAATCGCACGCACTTTTCGTTTGAGTTCTTTGACTGGGTGATCGAGCAATACACCCGGACCCGCGATGTCCCAGTTCGGTCGATCGTGGCGCGCGAGCGCACGCGAAGTGCTCCGCCAGCGAGCCTTCAGAAATTCACGATCGGTGAGAATGATGATGATATCGCGGTTGATTTGGTTTCCGCACTGGTGCAGGGCAAGCGATTCGTAATGTCGCTGCTGCTGGCGAAAGACGCGAAACTTGCGTTCGCGACACGGCTATTGAGATGCGATGTGTCGCGTGCGGCCTCCCAAGAGGAACTGAACTATAGATGATCCCGAATAGGATCGGCAACTACGAACTAAATTATAAAAACTGACATTCCTTCCGGTCACTCTCGTAGAGCATGATCACGCACTTAGCCGGAGAGCGACAGGAAGGAAAGAACGCGACAGGAAACATCCGAACCATACGAGAAAGAGAGCGAACGAAGACATACGAACACGCTAGGCTCTCTCTCTCTCTCGTCCTTCCGCGATACCGCGACAAGTAAACACGCAGGAATTTCACGGCCGTTTGACATGAGAACTAAAGCTAACGAATAACGCGACGCAAATACGTTCGATCTTGAACAGTATCACTGTTCTATATCAGGCACAGTACAGTATATTTTTGACTGTTGAATATAGTAGACGATTTGTGAGGATTTCGATTTTTGCGGTTTATGTTTTATTATACGTAGATTTAGTTTTAAGAGTGTGCATTTTGAAATGTAGTATGTAATTTGAAGTGTTATTATATTTTGTGAACAAATGTAAGTATTATTATTATCATTCAATGATGCGTATTTTAGTATCCAATGTTTTTTTAGTTATCCAATTCTATATTCTATCGTGTACATACATACTTACAGTGACATTGAATTATTGTAATTCAATCTTCAATGTCACTGTAAGTATGTACACGATAGAATATAGAATTGGATAACTAAAAAAACATTGGATACTAAAATACGCATCATTGAATGATAATAATAATACTTACATTTGTTCACAAAATATAATAACACTTCAAATTACATACTACATTTCAAAATGCACACTCTTAAAACTAAATCTACGTATAATAAAACATAAACCGCAAAAATCGAAATCCTCACAAATCGTCTACCACATTCAACAGTCAAAAATATACTGTACTGTGCCTGGTATAGAACAGTGATGCCAGAAACTGACTCCGGTAGAACATGCACAAACGCGAATGCGTATACATGTGCTGCGCAGTACGACCAAGCGTCCGCCGCCGCGCGCCGCGGAGCGCGTCCTGCAGTAAAAATTAATTTATTCCATACAGATGGGATCAAATGACCATTCTAAAAAAATATTATTTTTATAGAAAATGAAACGAGGAATACGATGGTATTTTTATTACATTTTTAAACTGATGGCCTCGAGTAATAAATTTTAAATACTTTAATTGTTTATAATAATTACAAGTTAACAACAAATATAATAATCGACATTAAAATGAAGATAATTCTATTACCTTGAAAATGAGCCTAAATTAATCTCTATACGATGAATAGAAGCGGAGTTATCGCGATTTAAATAAATGCATAATCGGCGAGTTTTCAAAATTTTAACCGTCTGTTTTTTCGAAAATATTGACGAAAAAAAAAAAATGCCAAAATACGTATTGGCTTATTTTGTATAAGAAACACGTGAAAAATTTTTAAAGCAAATAAAAAATGTTACCCCATTTTAGGTGTTCGATTTGTAAAAGAATGTCTCATATATGAGTATAAAAATGATAAATACATCATTTCAAATAATAAAAAAAATTAATTAATTAAACAGTAAAAGTTTTAGTTTTATTTTTAGCAGCTATATTGTTCTTGAGAGATTATAAACAAATAGCTTTGACAAATAATTATATTCAAATAATTACATTCACAATAACAACTTTGTCGCGTGATTATTATACTTCTTAGAAGGATCTCTAAACTATGGGCAATATAAATCAACATAGAAAAAAGGTTAAAACTAAAAAATATAAAATCTAATAAAATATAAAATACAAAAAAATGTAAAAATACAAAATAATAAATAATAAAAAATGGAATCAATATCTCGATAGTAGTGATACAAGGCCGGTTCTAACCCAGGTCCTCTGAAGGGGGTGCGGGGCGCGTGGGGTTCTCCATGGCGAGGGGTATGACGTCACGCGGGGCGGGGGTATCTCGTTGGTGCGGGGGCTGACATCACGCGGGTTGAGGTGATGTTTCGACAAAGGAGGGGAAGTTTTCTGAGTGCAATATTTGTAGATGGTATCTTTACGACTTTTTTATGAGGGATCTTAGACATTTTCCCAAAAGGTATAGAACAAACGCGAATGATCGACAATTTTGTACCCTCGTTAGTATAATTTTATTACGGAAGCGCCGATGTCCGGCTGCTCGAACTTGTCAACGGAGCGTTCTAGAATCCATTAAAACTATGTTTTTTTTCATTTTATGAACAAAGTGTCCATTAAATGTCCATAAATCATTAGGATATTATGGAAAGAAATGAAGATTTTAGGGCCGACGCTGCGACGAACATGTCAAAACATTATTTATAGGTGCAGATGTAAAAGCGTTGACGTTCGGCAGCTTTGTACCCTCGCGGAAAATCGGTCGTAAACGAGAGCAAAATATCTTCCTTAATATTTTTTAAGGAAGAATGCAACGTATCGGCGCCAACGTTCGGCAATTTGTGTCCTTACTCCTCTATCCATAAAACCGATATCTCGGGAAACTATCTTTTGAGATACGCCAAATGTTAGAAAAAAAACAGAATTAGGTAAAATACATATAAGGAGGATGAGAGCGCGTCAAACCATAGTACGATTTGAAAGCGCATAGATGCAGCGGTGAAAAAAAGTTTAGTGGCTACTTTTCTTGTGTCAGAAGTGTCAGTGGCATAATAGTGAATAAAAGAAATAATGGAAAACATCGAGCAGAACGAATGCGACCTGTTGGAGCGGTCCCGCCAAGTCACCACCTTGGGTGAATATTTTGCATGGGCGCTGCACTGCGAGGAATTGATCAAACAGCTTGAAGAACGCAGCCGTGTCAAGCGTCCGCGATTCTCGATTGGATATAGACAATCTTTGGTTGCTAGAATCGCGCAACTCGAGTGTATAAAAACTCGATTGCAGAAACAGTTTATATCCAGTGGTGGTGAATACAGTGGCGACAATAACGCGGAAAGACTCGTTTGGCGAGAGATTGATACGGCGTTCGAGAGCTGCATCTTAACCGGTGCGGTAATAAACAATAATTACATCGAACCTCGTCAATTTCTCGAGGATGCCAAAGACATTGTGATCGAACACGTGCAGAAAGTGATGCAAAAACACATTAATGTAAAAGTGAACACGGTGTTTAATGGCGAATTTTTGTTCGGTGATAAACGCGCCAACAAAAGTGTCAATACAAAAAACTATGTACTCTTTCGCACGTCCGATTTACACGAGTGGTACGAGCGCCACGTTATCGAACCCACGCTAGCATCGCTAGCAGAATTTCAAGAACGCGATAGTGGTTGGGCGTTATCACAAATAATTAACTTGACTATAAATATAAACAAGTATAATTCAATGCGCGCGGGATGCCATATTAAATTACCGCGAGAAATTATGACGAAGAGAGCGGTAATTAATGTGCAATCCAGACACAATGCGTGTTTCGCGTGGTCAGTGGTGGCCGCTCTGTACCCCGCTGAAAGACATATGGAACGGGAATTTTCATATCCGCACTATACGACAGTGCTAAATTTACAAAACATTGAGTTTCCGATGACGCTGAACCAAATAAAAAAGTTTGAACATATAAACGATATCTCAATCAACGTCTACGGCATCGAGAGGAAGAAGGAACTATCAATTGTTCCGATACGACTGGCCGATCGAAAAAGAGAAAAACATGTGAATTTGCTATACGTGGAGGACGACAACGTTGGACATTTCGCATGCATCAAAAATCTATCCCGGCTTGTCAGCACGCAACTGAGAAAACATGATCACAAGAAATATATCTGCAATCGGTACGTATATTTATTGCAATAAAATTATATATTAAAATAATCGTAAATAAAATTTTAATTTTTTCTTTCATAGATGCTTGCACTATTTCGGATCGGAGGACAAGTTGCAGTCACATACAGTAGACTGTGGAAAGATAAACGACTGCGCTATCCGGTTAACAAGCGATAAAGACAAGTGGCTCGGCTTCGACAACTACAACAGAAAGGAGCGACTTCCGTTTGTAGTGTACGCCGACTTGGAATGTGTTTTGGCAAAGACTGAAGAAACAACAAATTTATTATAATATATACACAACAATTTTTATATAGGTTTATTATATACATTGTTCGTACAACTCGTTATCCGCGTATAATTCTCGCCGTAGCGTCGATTGCGTTTCATGGTTCGCCGAAGAACTTGAAAATTTAGCGTTACGTATAAAGACTATTTTAACGACAAATGTTCCCATGGTAAATTTAACATCGGACGAGTGGAAAAAATTTCACAGCGCAACGCATTGTCATATATGCGAAAACCATTTGTACAAGACGATACACGCGTACGCGATCATTGTCATCTGACTGGACGATACAGAGGTCCCGCTCAAATTGCAATCTAAATCATAAAGAATCTTTTTGTATTCCAATAGTTTTTCACAATTTATCCGGTTATGACGTGCATTTCATTATCGAGGATATAGCTACAGCGTTCGAAGGGGAAATCGAATTACTTCCGATAACAAAAGAAAAATATATTTCATTTACAAAAACTGTTAAATTGACACAAGACAATTCGAAAAATCATATAAAATTACGTTTTATCGATTCATATAAATTTCTGGCAACAAGTCTTGATAAATTAGCACCTTTTTTGAATAAAGAGAAACTAAAAATTTTACAATCGGAATTTCAAAATTTACCGACAGAAAATTTCAATCTATTAACACGGAAGGGTGTCTTTCCATACGAATATATAGATTGTATCGACAAATTGCAAGATACATGTTTATCGCCGCGCGAATCATTTTACAGTTCTTTGACCGGTGGTACAATATCCGAGAGCGATTACGTGCACGCCCAGAACGTTTGAAACCGATTCTCCCTTCGAACGCTAGGCGAATATAGTGATCTATATTTAAAAATTGATGTCATGTTATTAGCAGATATTTTTGAAAATTTCCGCGATAGTTGTATTAAAAGTTATGGGCTTGACCCTGCGTATTATTATACTCTTCCCGGGTATACATGAGATGCCATGTTAAAACATACAAATATAACATTCGAATTGCTTACAGACATTGATATGGTCATGTTTATCGAACGGGGTATACGCGGTGGTTTAAGTCAATGTTCCAATAGATACGCCCATGCTAATAACAAGTACATGCAATCGTATGATCCGTCGAAACCATCATCATATTTAATGTATTTAGATGTAAATAATTTGTATGGATGGGCAATGTGTCAACCGTTGCCTTACGCCGATTTTCGATGGGTCGATGACATATCTAATTTTGACATATCATCTATCACGCTCGATTCGCCTATAGGCTATATCCTCGAAGTAGATTTAGAATATCCGCAACATCTTCACGACATGCACACTGACCTACCGTTTTGCCCAACACGCGATAAACCACCCGGTAAGCGGGAAGATAAGTTACTCGCAACGCTTTAAGATAAGAAGCGTTATGTGATACACTACTACAACCTGCAGCAGTGCATGCGTCACGGTCTTCGTATCGTAAAGATACATCGCGTATTACAATTCACTCAATCCACATGCGGTTACATTGAACTTAACACAAAATTTAGAACTCAATCGAAAAATAATTTTGAAAAAAATTTATATAAATTGATGAATAATGCAGTATTTGGCAAAACGATGGAAAATGTGCGTAATCGTGTCGATGTAAAATTATTGACAAAGTGGGACGGACGATACGGAGCAGAGGCAATGATAGCGAAACCAAATTTTCATAGTAGAAGCGTCTTTTCGGAAAATTTAATTGCTGTAGAACTACGTAAACTTGAGATGAAATTTTATAAACCAATCTATGTCGGCATGTGCATACTCGACATCTCTAAAACGTGTTTGTATGAATTTCATCACGAGTACATGTCACCGCTCTATCGTGACAGATGCCGGGTAATGTACACCGATACAAATAGTTTAATATATCATATTAAATGCGAAGACGTGTATGAAAATATGAAACGCGATATCGCTAGATTCGATACGAGCGATTATCCAATTGACAACGCGTACGGTATACCGCTTGTGAATAAAAGGGTACCAGGTCTAATGAAAGATGAAAATAACGGTACGATAATGAATGAATTTGTAGGACTTAGAGCAAAAATGTACGCTTTGCGAGTGGATGGTAAGAAAGATACAAAAAAGGTTAAAGGTGTCAAGAGTAACGTTGTCGCGAGAACGATAACGTTTGATGATTACACGCGGTGTTTGAATGAAGAGATTGAAATGACACGTAGTCAGTCATGTATAAGATCGAAATTGCATGAAGTATACACCATTCGCGAGACGAAAATTGCTCTAAGTCCGTACGATGACAAGCGGTATATCATACCTGATTCGACCGACACATTACCATGGGGACATTACCAGATACCCTTATAAAATATAATGTAATATAATGTATGTGCGATATAATGTTATGTAACATATGTATATGTATTTTATATATTGTAATGATTATTGGAAAGGATGTATTAATAAAGATCTTATATATTTTTATATTTCAAATACTTTTATATGTTGTACACATTATATATTTTTTAATTTTTGAGTAATTAATAAATACAGTTTGTATAAATTAAATTGTATTATCCTTATGTATCCAAGAGTTGTGCGAATTGTCAAATTCCAGCCATTTTACGTAAACCTCGTCACCTCTCCTGCGCAGTACTTTCTCCACGAGATATACGTCTGGATAATTCGCGTTATGCAACTCGTCCTCGTAAAACGCTCCAGCGACAGATGTTTTGCGATAGTCCTCGAGTAGATAGGTTACGGGATTAGTACGCTGCACTTTAACAATTTTAAACACTTCGGTTGTCCAATTTGGTGTGTAACCCTTCTCAAAAAGTTTCTTGTACTTGCTAACGCGTACCGGGTCACCTACTTTGAACTTTGCCGGAGCGGCAATCTTTATGTTACTATATACCGTTTTTAAAAGATTATCAGCGATCGCGGGGGTGACGTCGGCGGGTCGCATGCCGATCGTTCGATGCTTGCGCGCGTTGTAATCCGATACGCGTTCCGACAACGCGTAGATCCACTTGTAAGTTCCATTCAGCGAAAACATCTTCCACATGTCGTTCTTCAGCGTGCGATTGAATCGCTCGATGACCGATGCCTTCAATACCGAATATGTAGAATAGTGATTAATGTTATGTTTCCGTATAAGCCGTTGCACGTCGGCGTTATAAAATCCTTTCCCCATATCGGTTTGCATGTTTCTCGGGCATCTCTTGCTATCTCGAATTATCTCGATGATAGCGTCAGCCGTCTCGCTTCCACCTTTACTCTTGAGTGGAATGGCCCACGCATGCTTGCTCAACACATCGATGACGGTGAGTATGTAGTGGTAACCTCCGTTGAAACGAGAGTACGGATGCATCTCGACGATGTCAGCTTGCCACAGGTCATCGTATCCCCGCACTATGACGTGTCTTCGGGGAAAATTTTTCCTTGCCGGAGCGTGCAGTTCGTTCACCAACTGCCGTTTCTCCAAACTATGTTGTTTCTTCGCTTCGTCGGTTTTTCTCGATCGCCGTTTGTCGCTCGTTTTATGATTCATTTTCAGTGAGAGAGTAGTGATACAAGGCCGGTTCTAACCAGGGTCCTCTGAGGGTGGTGCGGGGTGCGGGGGGTTCTCCATGGCGAGGGATATGACGTCACGCGGGGCGGGGGTATCTCGTTGGTGCGGGGACTGACGTCACGCGGGTTGAGGGGATGTTTCGACAAAGGAGGGGGAGTTTTCTGAGTGCAATATTTGTAGATGGTATCTTTACGACTTTTTTATGAGGGATCTTAGACATTTTCCCAAAAGGTATAGAACAAACGCCGATGATCGACAATTTTGTACCCTCGTTAGTATAATTTTATTACGGAAGCGCCGATGTCCGGCTGCTCGAACTTGTCAACGGAGCGTTCTAGAATCCATTGAAACTTTGTTTTTTTTTTCATTTTATGAACAAAATGTCCATTAAATGTCCATAAATCATTAAGATATTATGGAAAGAAATGATTTTAGGGCCGACGCTGCGACGAACATGTTGAAACCAGTGATGCAAGATTTCACGCGCGACAGCCATCTTGCAGTGGAAGGGGTAGGTCGGCAGCGCAGAACGCACCGAAAAGATGAGAACCCTTGTTCTTCGAACATATGTAGAAGAGGACAGGTATATATCTTTTGTCCTTTATTTTCTTTTGATAGAATAGAGCTACGAATTTCGAGCGAATCCGGAATACTGGCGATAGCGAGTAGGCGATGCGACCCAATATGCAAAAAGAAAATATAAAATATAAAAAATATATTTAATATTATAAAATAATATTAATAAAATTAATATATTTTAAACATAAATTAAGTAACTTATATTTAAAATTTTAATTAAAAATAATTATTAATTAATAATAATTATAATTAATAATTATAAGTATATTTTATATATAAAAATCCACTCTTGGCCAATATATATATATATTTTTTTTTTTATTTTTACGACGAGGAATGTGCTCTACACATACCCGCCGCCTCGGGGGAGACTTTGGGTTATGCGGGGTTGGGGTGGTAGCAGGAGGCTACACCCCGCCCGCGCTAAACCTCACCGATGGCTACCTAACACTATACAGCAGCCTTCCAGGGGCCGCTCGTCGCATACTGTTGGAAGACTCCAAATGTCTGTATCATAAATACATGAAATACAAGAACATGACCTCTGTCTGGACATGACTCTACTGGACGTAACCGGGCAAAAGTCACGTCCACGAACTCAAGGGACGAAGGCTGCGCCACTGTGCAATGTCACCCCGTCCCGCCCATCATATATTGCAACGTGCAATGACGGCCCAAGCACCCCGCCCAAACCATCTGTTACAAATATGATGGGTTAACACTCTAGGCAAAGAAATAAAGTTGGATAAATAAGGATACAAAAGAACATGGAAACACATTCATACAACACTCACTCCGATGAGGAGACGTCGGGAGAAGAAGGAGGAGTCCCTAATGCTCTCTCCCTTCTTCGCTCCTCATCTTCCTTATCCTTCATAACGTTGCTAGCGAATTCAGCAAATGCGTTCCAATTATTTTCATCATCTATAACCCTATCTACTATTACAACCAAACCCAACCTATCATTAGCGTCGAGGCCCAAATCTGTTATTATCTTGGACGATAATCAACTCAAGCTATGCATTCCGACAAAGTGTGCTCGGCAGTATCATCTCTAGCCGGACAGTGCCAACAAGCAGGAGAATCCCGTTTGCCTATTTTATGTAAATAGTGTCCGAAACACCCATGACCTGTGAGGAGTTGTGACATATGGAATGTCACACCTCCTTCCTTACGTGCCAGCCAACGCCTAAAATTAGGTTTAATCGCCGCAATTGTGCGTTGACCCCATGATCCGCGGCTGCTCAGCAAGACATCTCATTGTTTAATTAACAATTCTGCCTCTTGCGTCCTAATCGCCGCAACTGAGTCTCGGGTGTCATCCTCCGTACCTCTTAAAGCGGTCACCCGCTCGTATACCCTACTACGCAGGGAAGCCTCCAGGGTCCACGGAGGCATCCGTGCCAGCAAGGCCGCGGCGCTAAATGAAGCCGTCCTATACGCGGATATGACTCGAAGCGCCACAATGCGCTGAAGGCCGCGCAACGGTCACAGTATCCTTTCTGAAGCCGATGTAAAGTTACGCGCCCACACGGGAGCGGCATACATCGCGACGGATGTCATTACCATTGCGTACAGTCGACGCTTCCTCTCCGCAGGACCGCGGAGATTTGGCATCAGCCGGCCCAATGCGCGCGCCATCCTACCCAATTTAACTCCGACGTAGTCAAAATGATCTCGGAAGCTTAATTTACTATCAATCTTTACTCCTAGGTACTTCATAGACGTTTTCGTCTCGATTCTCGAGTCGCCCACGGTAATAATCGGCATCGCACGCGGCTTTTTCTTGTAAAAAACCACAGCTTCAGTCTTATTTTCGGCCACAGTAAGACCTAGATTTCTCATATGTCGTAAAACTGAAGAAATTTGTAAGTTAACATTGATAAGTGCGTCATACAATCTGTCAGAAGAGGCTGTAATCAGAGTGTCGTCCGCGTAGCAAATAATTCGACATCCTTCCTCGAGTCAAGTTCAAAACGCTGTCGAACGCAATGTTCCACAGGAGTGGCCCTAAGACCGACCCCTGCGGAACACTCGACAGGTCTCTCGAGGAGTGCACCCGTATTATCTTTGTAGATAATGTACCTATTTTGCAGATAGTCGGAAACCACACGGCGCAGATATTCGGGGAATCTTTTCCGTTCCATCGCAGTCAGAATGACCTTCCACGGGACAGAGTTGAAGGCATTAGCTATATCAAGACTGACTGCTATGACTACCCTCTCCCTATCGATTACATCGCGTATGCTATCACGAACCGAAACGAGAGCGTCTATCGTGGACTTCCCTCTACAGAAACCAAACTGGTTATTCGACAGCGCATAGTTGGCATTTTGATTCATCCACTCCTTTCCGTGATAATACGCTCAAACGCTTTGCCCAATTCGTCAAGCAGACAAATAGGTCTGGCTTTAATGTCCGCCGATAGTATAACTTCCCCCTTAGGTATAAGGACCAGAACCGCCCTTTTTCAAATATCCGGAAATTTACCACGTTCGAAGCAAGATGTGAAACATTCAGCCACTCGTTTGATCATAGTATGCGGGAGAAGTTTCCAAGCCTTAAATTTAATATTATCAGGTCCAGGAGCCGTGTTCTTATTGAGTCTTTTGGACACGTACTCCTGGACATCTCTAACTGTAACTTTCCAATTCAGATTCCATTCTAAGTTTGACAAGTCGGGTCTATCGTATTCCATGATGTTATTAGGAAACAATTTATCAACGACTTTCCGGAGGTCTTCAATGTCTAAAACCTCCGAGATACCTGGACATGCCCTTCGTAACCTTCCTAATACCAATTTATAAGGAAGACCCCAAGGATCTTTGTTTAAAGTGAGAATAAAGTCATTCCAGGCCCTATTCTTAGCCTTATTAATGGCAATACGCAAGGTCTTCTTGGCAATCCGATACGCATCCCTCTTAACGAGTAGCTCCTCCGGGCTGCAACGACCCTTAGCCCTGCACCATTTCCTGCGAGCAGAGATTGAATCCCGCCTGAGGGAGGCAATCTCTTCAGACCACCAGTATTCGTTACGTTTGAAATTAACGCATGAAACTTTAGGTGCTACAAGATTGCACGCATCTTTCACGCAACGCGTTATCCACTTAATGTATTCATCTGGTAACAAGGAATCCTCCTCCGGAGGAGCCAAATCATTAATGAGTTCTAAAATTTCCATGAAGTATGCCGGATTTAGCTTTTTAAAATTCCAACGTTTCCTGACACGCTGATCTCCGCGTCTACACTCGCCATCCTCACTGATTTTAATGAGAATATACAGATGGTCCGAGAGCGATTCCACATCCCCCAAAACCTTCCAGTCCGAAATATGCGGAACCAACTCAGTCGAGGCCCATGTTAAGTCCACGATAGAACTCCCCTGCGATCGCACACAAGTGGGTACAATACCGTAGTTCACTAACCGTATGTCGCGAACAGCAGACCAACGAAACAAAAGTTCTCCGCGTCTATTTGTATTGGGAGAGCCCCAATAAGCGGATCTAGAATTGAAATCCCCACAAACGAGAAATTTTCCCGATAATCCGCGAGTGTAGCCGTCCAGTTCATCGAGGAACTCCACAAAGAGGTCGTATGAAACATTCGGAGAAATGTAGCAGGATATTATTATTATATCTCTACAAGAAACCGCGACGATGTAGTTACCGCGATATACGCATCTACAAACATGATTACTAGTGGCTTCGCTACGCCACAAAATAGCTGAGAGACCATCTTGACTACAAAACCAACGTGTCGAACTTCTTACGCCTTGAGGAGGCTCAGATATTACGGAAAAACCTACTTCCTTTTCACGCATAAATTGTTTTAGCAAATCAAGTGCGTACCAACTTCGATTTAAGTTAATTTGAATGATATTAATCGACATTATGGGTTATCAGATTCGGACACGAACCTCCGATCCGATTGAAGTCTGAGCCTTTGAACCGGCTGAACGCCGCTAAGGAAGCCCTGATTATTAAGGCAGATATCGGAACCCATTCGGTGATTGGGATCTTTGTTTGATTCTGCACATATTACACAGTTGAAGCGTCTATCACATCCATTTGAAACGTGTCCCGGTGAACCGCATCTAAAACACGACCCGGTTCTGTCGGCTGGATTATTACAATTGGTCCTGACGTGACCAAACCGCCAACATTTGAAACACTGGACCGGTCTTTTTCGAAGTAATTCGATACTAACTTTCGTCCAGCCAACGTAGATATGCCCCATCTCAGCAAGCTTTACAGCCGCCTCCAGAGGACACCGCGCCCAAATAATCCCCATACCGGAACGCATCATCGATACATTGCTCAGTTTGAAGTAAGAAGGATAAAACCCACTTACCTTGGACAATTCCTCGCAGACTTCCTCCTTAGTTGCCGATGGATCGATACCTCTCATTCGAATTTCGCCCGTAGCCTGCGGATTAGAGACACGGACTTCGTCCTCAAGAACCTCGATAAGTTTAGCCTGTAATATCCCAGCAAGCTCACCACCTTTTGGGCCGGGAATCTCAATCACGATCCCACCGTTTGCCGCTCTTCTCATTCGCGTATCCTCGATACCAATCGAACCGAGAGAAATGTTGCTTCTAGCCTTCCTTAGGATTTCAGCATATGAAAGTCCGCCGGGTTTACCAGTTATGGTAACCACCGCAGGTTTTATTAGTTTCTTTGCGACCTTGCGTACCACCTTACGATTAGGGTTAGCCTTCTTAGACACCCCTGAATCCGACTCAGCCGCGTCTGAAACAGGCTCCGATCTACTATTTTTATTCTTGTTCCTATTTCTAGGCTTACCCCTTCTATCAACCGAAACCCCGTTACCGTTATCATTATTAGGATTATACTTAGCATTGCCATCCCTATCATTGTTATTATTATACCTATCCTTATCAGCTACCCGGTTGAATTTCGGAGCATTGGAACGTATGTTAAATCTGGGCGGAATAAGTTGAATGTTTTCTATAATTCTAACACCGCTTCCCTTATTTACATCACTCGCACGCACGCCAATTACATTACTTGGTTTTTTGAATATTTTCTCATCGCTCGGACATATTTTCTCTTCATTTAGACGAATGTTAGTAACTCTATCTAATTTCTTAAACCTATTATTTTCCCTTTTTCCTTTCGGTTGTAAAGTAATCAGAGGGAAATGTCTATCCTTTGTATTTAGGTCAACAGAGGTAACAGGTAACCAATCATCCCTGCGAGTCATATAATCATCAACCTTGGAGCAACCTGGCGTACTTAATTCCTGCATGTTATCTTGCATGTTATCCACTTCCATAGATATATTGTCCTGGGTAGTTCCTTCTATTTCTACAGGCGTAATGCTTTCAGAGTCTCTTATTGGCTTTACCCTTCGTGCCTTCTCTAAGCGCTTAGCCGCAGAGAAGGGCTCGGAAGCCACGAAAGATCCTCCGCCGCCTTTGAATAAGTTTATCTCACCTCGTAACTCCAAAATGTATTTGCGGAGTTCTTTAATTTCCTCCTCCTGTCTGTCGATTTTCCGCATTGCCTCTTTGTACTTCCCTTCAAGTTCATAGTTTTTATTTCGAAGGTGAATTATATCACCTTTGGGTTCCAATTTTTCAAGAAGAGTCTTAGTGATATTGATAGAGACCTCTTGTAACTTTTTGAACCTGCCACTAATAATGGTGGACCACTTGCACTTTTTCCTCTGCCTGTCCCATTCTGCCAGATAATCAAGCATTCTGGCACCCAGGTCAGAAGCAGAGCAATTAAGCTAATCCTCTCTGTCAAATTTCAATTCCTTGGCACAATCACTCTCGGTAACAAAAGCCTCATCTTCGCCTGTTTCCTCGGCCTTCTTAGATGTTTGTGTGGTTCTCTTCTTAACTTTAGGAGATGGTTTCTTTTCCGTTTTACAAGCCTTAATCTTCTTACTTTCTTCTGCATTACAGGAGAACTCGTTAGAGGAGGATTCTAGTTTTTCCTCATATCTTCCCGTAACGAGAGCATTGACAATGCTTAAAACTGCTCTACTTTTATTACTACGAGCACTCACATCACTAGTGTTACCATCAGAAAGAAAATTATTACAATCGTTCTCATTATCCTCTTCTAAATTTCTGTAGTTGTTAGTCTTTTTATATTTTTGTGCATACTTGCGAAATTTACCAGGATCAATAGTCTTTTTAGACTTAATCCGCGTACTTCTACGCGATTTAGCCTCCTCCTCCGGAGAGGTTGACGGAAGCCGAATTATTGACTTCTCCGGTGAAGTGGAAGACAGCAAACGAACGTCAACCGCCTCCACACCAGTCTCAGCAACAGTGGGATTTGGAGCCGATGAAGCATCAACATCCATCTCCTCCTCTTCTTCCTCTTGAACCTCCTTACACAGATTATCAACATCCTCTTCTCCCGTGGATACATCTACTATCTGAGTCTTCCTAGGCCTGCTTGACTCAGTATCGTCTGGTGGTGAAGAGACTGCCCTCCTTTTAATCTGTACAGGCAAAGGGAGGGGAAATTTTTTAGTCTTCACCTCTTTACCTTTTCCACCGCCTTCATTGTCGCCGTCCTCCTTAGATATTTGAGAGAGGCCTGCAATTTCAGCCTGTGCGTCACCCAACGGGACTTCACTGGATTCCCGCGTCAAATCCATTCCTCTATCATATGTACTCAAGTCCAGTGGATCGCCAGTCGTCATAAATTCTAAATTACCATCATCAGCAGTAGCCATATCAGCCTGTGAACTTGCTGGCAGTTCACAAGCCTGCCCCTCGCTGGATGACGACACAGCAGCACCGGGTACCGTGCCACTGCGCCGTTCGGTGGGTTCCGAATCCCCCCCGTGATTAAATTCTGTATCAGACTCAGCCATATTCATTTTAAGTTCGGTTTTTGAACTGGGTGTCCTTCCCATCGTATCCATTTTCTCGCCAGTCATCATAGAAATATCCGTCCGACCAAAACTTAATGAGAGAGTGCTCTTCGTCTCATTACTATCAAGATCGCTTATGTTAAGGCTAACAGATCATCTGGTTTTATTAGCAACAACAACGATGCTACGATCTGTATCTGATAGTAGATCTTCTCTCTCAGCAACAACTACTTCCCTAAGCACATTATATAATTCATCCCTTGTCGCAGAATTCATCGAAAATCTCCGAGAATCCCATGAGACACTCGCTGCGTCTTCATGTCTCGCAGTACTTACATCAGATGAAGGATCAGAGGGAGATTGTGACGATTCTTCACATAAAACACTGATTTCTGCATTTAGGTCTTTCAAATTAAGCACTTGTCTCTGCCTATTTAGTAATATTAATCGCTCCAAGTTCATTCTATTGCCGAAATCATAAAGGATCTTAACATATGCAATAACTGTTCTTATTTTGCATTTAATTCTTAAAGAACTGCCCTCTTCAAGATCACGCAGAGCTGTAACAGCTTTCTCGGTAACGATTTCAGGAGTAGTCCCCTGCCGCAAAATTTGTTCAATGAAATCATCAATGTCTAATAAGTGGGTCATTTTAGCCAAATAATCACAATAATCAAGAAACTTAATAAAGACTAAAAATTATCCTCCGTCCGCGAGGATCACTCAGTGAATTAAATTAATAATTAACGAGGACCCCTAATAGCCAGAGAGATTTCACCAAGTCACCACGATATGATCGCTCAGACAGCCCGACAGACCAGAAGACCCGCCGAATAACGGATCCTTCAAATACTCACACAAGTGTGAGCAGAGGACCGCAAAATGTAAACAATTAAAGGTGAGATTGAAGCAACGGTCCGCCCAGCTACCCGAACAGCACACACCAGAAAATAACCAAACTTGTCTTACAACTTATTCATTTAGATATAGATTGTATCCAAAAGATCAACGAGATCAACGAGAAGATGGAATGATGCACCCCAGAGAGGGTCCTCAAACAGCTCTCTTCTAAAGAATAAGGTTTCCACGATGCATCATCCCATCCTCGACCCTTAAATTAAATTATATAAAACGCTAATGTAATAACAAAACAATCCTGTGTACAGACCTTAATATTTAGTAACAAGTTTACTGTTGATTAATTCGCAATATAACAACTACGATAAATCAGTAATAGATCTAAAGTGTATAAATCAACAAAAACAAAATTTGTCCAAAATTATTGGACCATGATTCATACAAATACCATAAATTTCACGCTATCTAACATATTTAATCTAATAATAATTCAAAAACAGATTTTAAGTATCACATAAACAAATAAATTCATCAATAATTATCTTAATTAAGTCTCATGGAGTGCTTTAATTGCATGTGTACTGACCTTAGTGTAGGTTCCAAAGTACTGTGGTCTAGGCTTAACAGTTCGAACGCTTTAATATTATCCGTGACAGATAACCACGTGTTGTGAAGCAAAATAACCTCTTGTATATCAATAATTATTAGTAATAATCATTTAAGTGTAAATTAACATAAATTAACAAATTAACCGTGTTTGCTAATATCAACAACAGTATGTATAACCAATAGTTATATAAGAGACTGTGTAATAAACAAAATAAACAAATTATGATAAAATAAAAGAACAAAAGCTTATTTAAGCATAAATTAACAAAGCGCCGCTTTATATTTGGTAGCATATATATGATATTAGATATTTTATCTCAAAATAATATACAATAATTAATTCTATTATATATAAATAAATATATATATATAAACAAAATAAAATGAGGAATGTCAAATTCTCCTCAACATTACGCCTGCAAATATTAAATTCAACAATTCAATATTGAGATAGACTTGATATCTATTATCGCACGTCAAATTAACCTATTTATATGTGACACCTGTATCAGCTCGAACAACTTTAATTCTATTAATACTAATAATAATAACGACAACAAGTTCAACCAGTATATATATATATATATTGTTACGTCCGCGGGACCGAATCCGCGAAAGATCGCTATCGACCGCGACACGCAACCGCCGTTCACTCGTACACCGTGAAATAAACGTGCTCTCGTTTATAAAGGAAAGACCTTTATTATAGAAACGATATGAAGAAATATAATAAATGGGAATTGGAAAATATTAGACCGAGAGAACCGAATATGTCCGCTCGTGACAACCGCGGAACTCGGACTCACAAAAGACAGCTGTTCACCAACAACCCATAGCGACGCCTTGACAACGCGATGTTCCTCGATCTCACGGAAGACTCGATGATCTTAGACGGATACAGGGACGTATCGCAATACGGACGTAACAATATATATATATATATATATATATATATATATATATTAATACTTTATTCATCAATATTATAATAATAATATTCCCCTTAGAGATACCTTATATTGAGCATCAAAATAACGAAACTAATTAGTTATTCCATTGAGCATCTGTGAGTCACTTACAAAATAGTTATGCGTATATTATTTATAATAAATTCTTGTTGTTAGGTCCATCGAGCTAATAACATGATAATCCTGCGGACCTTCCAACAGCAACGCCAAAGCCTATGGTTACTACCGCCCAGAAAACATATATCCCGTGACAGCGAAATACAACCAAAATAATTTGCAAGAATAATACAGAACAATTGTAATTGTTTTAAAGTCGTAATACAATTTCATCAATGGAACACTAAATAAAATACTAACACTTAATAGTAACGTAATTTAATCAGAGAAAAGATTATTTCTAGAAGTTAGTAATAAGTACTTTGATACACCCGTTGTATAAACTCTCACAAACCCTGTAAAGCAATGGATTGTGCTGTCACCTCTCACAAGATTGCCAATCTCAAGTATATTAAACATGAAATTATTATAAATGAGTAGAGTATCAGAATATTGTATCAAAACAAAACAAATCGCAAGATAAAATAAACTCAGCAAGAATTACTAAAGTCCGTCTAACATATACCATGTAGTCTAAATGTCTCGAACCATGCTATTGTTAACAACGTCCTAAATGATATATTTATCACTTTATCACATCCCAGCAATGCACAAGTGCACAATAGTCTCAGCCAGACATCCAAAGCTATCCTAGGATACCTAACTTCTGGCTATTCCACAGTTTATAAACGCGCAGAATTTACGCGACACCAAGTATATGACCTCAAATGTTAATCATAGCACAAACGCATGCGCGAATGCATGTACGTCATCACGTAGTTTGAATACCACCTCAATGCCAATCGTCTTACGTGGCATATATGACGTGTCAGTCATCACAATTAATAATTAATTAAATTCTTAATTAATGTATATACATTACCGTTATTTAACGATCACTATAATAAGCCCCGTTAATAGTCTGCAGCACCACCAAGATGCAATTCCACTGAATCGAGGACACGCTTATGAGAGTACCAGAATACACTGTCTCTAAAATTAATTCACTTGAAAATAATAACTATTAAAGTTTATTATTGCCAAAAAGTCATTCCCAATACACTGGGTAGTACTAATAGAATTATCACATTAGCACAAAGTCTATACGTGTCTCTGCCACGTCATGGCCAGCGACAACCGCCAGCAGCACTCTATCGTTAATTATGCAATAATTAACTAACAAAACCGCACAAATAATATATCTGTCGACAGATAATCACTCCTATATGCCGTGTAACACAATTTTAGTAGTCAAAACTACAAAACTTCAATTAATATTCCTCCTCGTATGCGGAGCTCATCGAGACACATCCGCACGGCTCGGCGCACGCGAGAGACTCCTTGGCCAATATATACGCCTTTCTATTAAAAAAGATTTTTTATCTTTAAAGAAATAATTGTAATAAAATAATATTTTAATTTATAAATATTGTTTAAGATTTTATTCTTTTTAGTCTCTATTTATTTTGTACTAATGTACGACGTACATATTGTTGCTCAACGGAAACCGCGAGAAGGTGGTGGTTTCTTCCGTCAAAAAATTTAAAATATTGTATATTGGGAAATGTATTTCAATCATTATATTCGGCTTCCCAACGAGCCGTGTTTATCTTTTTTGCGCGTGTTGATCGTTTTACCGCGCGTCTCGTCTTGTCAAGCAGCTCTCCAATCAGCTGTTTGACACAATAACAATCTAGACAGGTTTTTGACATTTATGTCTTCGAAATTCGTCGAGTCAGCTGTAGACCGTTTTACTATAAACATCTCTCGTTTTCGAGCAATTAGCTCTTGATCAGTATATATATTTCGCTTTAACAAATAGTATAAAGTAACGAAAAATGTGTGTTGAATTGACGAAGCCCCGAAAAGCTCGTAAGCGAAGTTTTGCAGAAGCTTGGCTTACAGACGACCGATACAAATCTTGGGTATGTAAAGTATCATCTGATAGTAGTCTTTATTTTATTGCAGTATATGCAATAAAGCTTTTTCGTGCATTTCAACATACATATTAAGACATGCTGACTCCGCGTATCAACAAAATAATATTAAAAAGAATACATTATCATCTGATAATAATAGTAATGATAATGTTGAGATACCAATAAAAAAATCGCGTAAATCAATATTTAAAAAAGAATGGTTAGATATTGAAGAATTTAGACTTTGGTTGCGTGAAGTGCCACATGATGAAAGTTTATTTTTTTGTTTGATTTGCGATAAATCTATCGCTAGTAGTTTATCGCAAATCCATCGTCATGCAGAATCCAAAACACATATAAATATATATAAAAATATCTAGAAAAAAATCAATGAAATTTAGAAGATTTAAATATGCAAAATAAATCTCTTTTGCCATTTAATGAGCGTAAAAAATCCGCGGAAATCAGATATGCAGCATTAATTGCTGATAAAAACATTTCTCATCAAAATGCAACAGAGATTCTTACATTTTTCAACAAATAGGAGAAGATCCTGACGTATTCAAAAGCATGAGCATGAGTCGAACGAAATGTAAAAGCATTATTACAAACGTTTTGTGTCCGATTGAGACGGATCGTGTCGTCAATAAAATTCAAAATACAAAGTGACAATGATATCATACATACTAAGCTTCGGTCAAGTTGGAAAACATGTTATTCGTACCAATAGTCTTTTTACTTCTGTTTCCGTACTTATATTTTACTGGTTGACATACTCGAAGAAAAATAAGGACTGAGAAAATGTGATCGTACACATGGGTAACATATACACATTAATAGTTTGTAAGATTAATAAGAATTTATATATAAAAAAAATTTTTTTTTTTTTTAAATTTGTATCATACTTGTAGATTGAATTGCGGCTGAAGAAGTCATAAGTAAATGCACGAAACGTTCCGCATTAAATAAATTAAGTTACAATACTAGACATTAACATCGTCACTTTATTTATTTATTTATTTCCTGCTCGAGAAAAGGCCTAATATTTATTACTTTTTAATTTCTAATTATCGAGCCAATTAATAATTGTATTAATCGATATTGATGCCAAAGATTCAAGCGCAGAAAAGTTGTTTCAGGCATTTAAATGTGAAATGTGGAAACTGCAGATACCATTTCCAAATATTGCTTATCGTGCGATAACGCATCTGTTATGACAGGGAAATATTTATCGTTCAAAAAAAAGTTGGAAGAACTATGTCCACGTTTACTAACTTTAACATGCCCTTGCCACTCCGCTGCATTAGCAGCGCATACTGCATGTAATAAAATACCTGTATTGCAATGAATTTATAAAAAAAATTTCTAATTATTTGAACAGGAGCCCAAAACGTACAGCAATTTTCAGAGAATTTTGTGAATGTTTCCAAGAAACAAATCGCAAAATATTAAAATTATGTGATACACGCTGGCTGTCTCATTATTTATGTGTCGAACGACTTCTTGAATCTTGGGATACAATTAAATATTTTCTTACCGAAATGGTTGTAAGGGAAAAAAAAATTCTGGAGAATATCTACTGTCTATGATGAACAACGTTGAACTAAAAGCTTATTTTCTTTTTAAAATATACTTTAAATTTCTTTAATGCATTTAATGCATTTTTTCAAGCATTAGAAACCAGAATTCATTTATTACAACCAAAATCCCAAAAATTTATTTTTCAAATCTGCAAAAATTTTTTTAAAAGAAGAGCATTTACAATCATTTTCTGAAAATATTGCATTCTCTCTAAAGAAGAACCAAAAAGATCTTAATGAAGTTACTTTGGGTTCAGAATGTGAGGAATATCTTAACGAATTACTACTGGAAGGTCACGTAGACATTGTTAAAATTATTCGAGAAAATTGTTTAACATTTTATGTGACTGCTGCAGAAGAAATTCGTAAAAGATTACCAATAAATGACACATTTTTATCACAATTAATAGTTTTTCAACCATTTGTAAGCTTATTTTATAATAGAGAAACATCATTCAATAACGTTTCTTTCGTCATTAAAACTATTAGCGATTTTGATGAAGATGCTTTAAAAAAAGAATGGATTGCATTAGAATCAGATTTTACAATGGAAGAAAAACAAAGCCTCACTAAATTAAATTTTGATAATGCTTGGAAAGAAATTTTACAACGTCGAGACACCAATAATAATGCTAAATATCCTAATTAAAAAAATGTTATAAATACTATTAGATCGCTTTCAAATTCTAATGCCGATCCGGAGAGAATGTTTTCTCTTTTAAATAATGTAAAAACAAAAAAACGTAATAAATTTTTGTCGGCTTCTGTTAATGCTATTTGTGTATTTAAATCTGCATTAAAGACGAGGGGAGAAACAGCTATAAACATGCAAGTTAATGAAAAACATTTGTTTCTTATGTCGGCGGACAAATTATATGCTACTGCTGTAAAAAAATAAAAATATTTTAAAGCTACATGCTGCAGACGCTGATGTTGCCGACATATCTGGTCCCTCGTCTTATTAATAATACATTTTATTTAAAAGACGTCATGCTTATAAGCATGTAAGAAAATTGTGTATATAAATATATATATACACACACACACATACACATAATATATTTATATGACGAAGTATATTGGGATGCAATTCACTTTTTATTAATTAATTATATATAATTGACTTTTTATTTCTTTTTTATTTATTTTATTAATTTTTTTATTAATTTTTTTTAATTTTAAATACTTATTTATTTATTTTTATTATTTTATAATTTTAATATTTTTTTAATAATGACATTTCCCAATATACATTTTAAATTTTTTGACGGAAGAAACCACCACCTTCTCGCGGTTTCCGTTGAGCAACAATATGTACGTCGTACATTAGTACAAAATAAATAGAGAATAAAAAGAATAAAATCTTAAACAATATTTATAAATTAAAATATTATTTTATTACAATTATTTCTTTAAAGATAAAAAATCTTTTTTAATAGAAAGGCGTATATATTGGCCAAGAGTGGATTTTTATATATAAAATATATTTATAATTATTAATTATAATTATTATTAATTAATAATTATTTTTAATTAAAATTTTAAATATAAGTTACTTAATTTATGTTTAAAATATATTAATTTTATTAATATTATTTTATAATATTAAATATATTTTTTATATTTTATATTTTCTTTTTGCATATTGAGTCGCATCGCCTACTCGCTATCGCCAGTATTCCGGATTCGCTCGAAATTCGTAGCTCTATTCTATCAAAAGAAAATAAAGGACAAAAGATATATACCTGTTCTCTTCTACATATGTTCGAAGGACAAGGGTTCTCATCTTTTCGGTGTGCTCTGTGCTGCCGACCTACCCCCTCCACTGCAAGATGGCTGTCGCAAAGTGGCTGTCGCGCGTGAAATCTTGCATCACTGGTTAGAACCGGCCTTGTATCACTACTCTCGTTGCATCCTCGTTGCGATTCCGGGTTCGGCAAAGAACGAGATTAGAAAAGCAAAAGATTAATAATTATCTAATAGAGTTAAATCAACTCTTTTTGTTATGTGGCATAGTAATAAGATTATATGTATAATTAACAGTTAAATCGATTTAATCGATTTGTTGCATTGTAAAAGTAGCATTGTAAAATGATTAATAGTTTACGTATAATTAAACATACAGAAACAATCCTCTCTATTCCCCTAAACTCCACTCTCGAAACACTCCATCCGTTTCATCGGATGCATTTTTTTGTAGTGCCCCTTCATCCTCTATGTAACCTACCCAAGTCTCTTTCCCTGTACTCATTGTCAGTTACACTTTCCCTTACATACATATGCAAATCATACAACCTTCCCCGCTCCTTTCTTTCTCTCCCCCCCCCACCAAAAAAAACGCACGAATGTATTTTGTAGTAGCTCCATAATACATCATCCGAATTTCTATAATACACCATGTTCTTGCTCAATTTTCAGAGTGTTCCTTAAGCCCCAGGAATTTTTTCATGGTTTTATCGTATTCAGGAGATCAAAATCTATAAAAAAAACTCTACTTTTATTTACACCTTTGGGGGCCAAATTCGGTATCTTTTTGACATTCTCTTTTGACAGTAACAAAGCATTATTATATAGAAAGAAATTCTGGATCTTAAGTGAAAAATATCTTTATAATATATTATATTCGTATAAATTATGTGATAAAATTTTTATTTACATCTCATCTAGTTTTCTTTATTTATATACCGACGTAAGTAAGAAATTTAATATCTCGCATTGTATACAAGAGCACGCTTTTTTTGTGCAAATCTCTACAATATAAAGCGGATAAAGGCCATGTAGATAACTGAATTTTAAACATAGCTGACACACAAGATGCGAGGTCTAATAAAGAGCACCGCTTTAAAATATTTTTATATAACATTTAACACCTTGACTATACGGAAAACGTATTATTTGAATATATTTCTACAAGCTATACAGCTATACAGCTATACAGCTATATAGTTTCTATATACATATTTAATGTATAAAATAAAGCTTCCTTGTATATAAATCAGGGATCCGGACCGAACCGGAACCAAAACCGATAACCGTTCTATAATCGTTTTTTTTTAGTAGAACCGAAACCGTAAACCGTATTGAAATTCTTTTAAATTTATAACACCGGAACCATAACCAGACCGTTAAATTATTTTCGGTTTACGGTTCTTTTCGATATTTTTTTCTATTCTTGCGCAAATGACGAAAATGTGGTAACAGCCTGCTTGAAGTGCAGTACACAAATAAAAAATAAATTATTTTTAAAATGTTCTGAAATACATGTATTATCGCAATATCGATAGCTGTGAGGATAGTATGTTTTCCGTTATACCAGGTGTCCCATTTTAAAGGACCCACTCAAATATCTCATTGTCAGAAACACTGCGTTAAATCGAAAAATGTTTCCTACAAAAGTTGTAGAGTTTCGAGGGGGACATAACATAGTAATATTCATTTGACCTTGGGCGGGGTCTCCAAGGTTAGTGAAGGTTAACCTTAAGTGAAAATGAGAATGAATTTTGAAGAAAATAAAAAAATGTTTCAGATAAAAGTTGTTCAAATTAATTAGTAGAAAAAGATGTTATAATAAAAAATATGGGTTTCCATTTAAAAAATTTATTCTCACCTTCACTTGACCTTGGAGATGCCGCCCAAGGTCATATGAATATTACTATGTTATGTCCCCCTCGAAACCCTACAACTTTTGTAGGAAACATTTTTTGATTTAACGCAGTGTTTCTGAGATATTTGAGTGGGTCCTTTAAAATGGGACACCCGTATATATATATATATATATATATGTGTGTGTATATATATATATATATATAATATAGATACATATATATATATTTTCTTGTATAATATAAAGTGCTGTTTATTTATATGTCATAAAAATTAATAATAATTTTTTAAAGTAATATAATTTAGAAATCAATTTAATTAGAAAAACGAAAAGTAAAAATTTTAAAAACCGGAATTGTAAACCGAAAAAATCGTAATTTAAACGGTTTCGGTTTCCTTTATTTATCAAAAAACCAAAACTGGAACCAGAACAGTTATTAAATATTTTATTAAACCGTAACAGAAACCGAACCCTAATTTTGTTTCGGTCCGGATCCCTGAGATAAAGAAATAAAAATTTAAATGTAATATAAATGTCTTTTTTTAAACTAATTACGCGTTAAGGAAAGTTAAGTTAAAGACAACTTCTAAAATTATTATTCTATTCAAAGTTAGTTTTAAATAATAAAATTAAAAAAAATTATTTCTCAATATGTATTTTATTTTATTTTATTTGGCAAAAATTCACGAAATTTTAAAGATATTTAAAAATAGACGCATCCTTTAAACAATGGCGTCGTTTAAGAAAGCTTTAAGGAAGCTTATACATATACAAAATATTACTTTACAATAAAATGATAAAATTCTTTATATAATAAAGAAAAAACCTGATGGCTGTGAGATGGCTCCACTAAAATCACAAGGATGCGAGCAGCATCAGCGATGATCGATAGGATCGACACTATTAAAATTGATTTTAACGACATTTTACAGGATACGCACACTATCCTTTCACGACTGTCGACTTCTCTAAACTGAGGCTTCTACTTGTGGGATGAATTCTTTTTCTAGTTTCCATTTAGAAATTTTAAAGTATGAGTATAATTATACTGATAAGATAACTTAGATAAGTGATGTTAGTCAGAGGTCTGAGAGCTATGTGTTTCCTAGTGCATTACATCTATATATAAGATAGGAAGAGAAAGATTTTTAAGTTTACAGATTGATGTCTTGAGAACAGATATGAACGACTGTCGTACCAAGATAATTTATAATACATATTATTTGATTCTCTAGTATAGTTAAACTATATATATATATATATATATATATATATGTTTTAAGTATACAAAGATACATTTTTAAAACAGATGTAAATGTTTTTGCATATATTTATAAGTTCCGTTTCTATTTTGAGACTAAAAGATCCTGTACAAAATACATAGAATTTTGGCTTTCAGTGGAATTGGTTATATTTTTGATATGTTGTAGTTTAAGGCATTCTGATCAAAAGATGTAATAGCCTCAAAGCTAAATAATGGACAGTTACTTAACAAGTTACAACCAGTCAAACAACTCGCAAAGTCCTAATTTTTCGTGTTTGATTAGCTGTAAATCAGTAACCATCTATTATTTAGCTTTGAGCCAATTACATTTTTGTTCAGCAGATTATAAGCTACAACATATGAGAAAACCAACTGATCTTACTAAGAATCAATTTTATATGATTAGTACGGGATTTTTGAACTTATATAAAATCCTAGATATATATATATGCACTGGCCGATCCTGGGGGGTGGGGTGGTTAAACCCCCCCCTTGCAAATTAAAAGAAACAGTTTTGCTGAATCCGTTTAAAAAATTTAAGTAAAGAAAAACAAACGTTAAAGAGCTATTGACGTCGTTGATCCTGGAGTAAAAGCTAAGCATAAAATCAAAAATATTAAATTAAATAATTTTGCAGAACCCCCCCCCCCCAATTATACACGAGAGAATAATTAGAGATTATCAGTTTGCGCAATTAATTAACTTTCGCGATTATAAGAGTATTGAAATGACAATTTATAGAGACAAATATTTCTCGCGATACATTCATTTAAAATAGTAAGCACAAAAGATGGAAATTATAAATTATTTGCTTATTTGTTTATAATTATAAATTATTGTTTATTTTATTGCGACATTTACAAGCGATGGTTGATATTCTTTAAATATGCTTAAACGTAACGTTTTGCCTTACAATTTAAACTTTCCAATGTAATTTGCTAATTATTTTTGGATAGAGAATGTGCAATATGATATGAATCGCAAGATCGAATGTTTAAAGGAACGACATACCGTGATACATCAAGCGTTTATTAATAATTAATTTGAAATTCAAGAGACATAATATTCTCCATGCATTTATTTCGTAATATATTAAAGAATCTATAATAACAATAAAAATTGTTACCTCGTATAAAGCATAGCGCGATATTGTTTATCTGCGGCCTTGATTCGCACGATAGAGGTGTATTACCTTTCGAGATGCGATCGCGAAAAATAACGAGAAATATTAAAGGCGATTATCTGTTATGATTACTACAAGTAGTAATTTATCAGTTCGTACGATTAACTAATCTTCACGATAAGCAATGCGTAAAGGTGAACGACAGATACCTATTTATCTTTCGCATATATTTCGTATAATATATTAATTTGAAGTAGAAATCATGTAGCGATTGGAAAATGGGAATTATAAATAGTTTTATTGCAATATTATAATATTACATCTCTGAATATTTTCAAACTCGAATATATTTTGCACCTTGAGTTTTGAATTTTTCGTCTATTATCATATAATAAAAAATTCGCGACATTTATTGTGAATTTGAAAGACTAATATATTAATCAATGATTAATTAAAATGATTCAAGTAAGGCATGTTATATCAACATATTGTTATAGTAATAATATTCGTGAAATTTTTGTTCACGTATTTTATGCGATTCTATCTAAATCTAGCATATGAGTAATCAGTATATATCATAAATTTCCCGATATTATAGTCTTTAATTTTAAATATCATATTCTTACGAGTCATCAAATGTGACAGTTAATTTAATTGCGCAAGCTGATAATTCTTATTTGTTTGTAGAAAATGTGTAATCGCATTAAGTAATATCTACGTACTTGTCATGATCGTATCTTGAGAGATAATGTAATGACATTTGCAGATTTATTGACGTTTTTGTTGTTGATTAGTGTGCACGTAATTGTGTTTTCGTGAATAAATGATATGAGAAAATAGAAATGGAAGAATAAAAGAGAAAAAGAGGACAGTAACTGACAACGGTAGAGCAAACGAGGAGGAAAGGTGAATAATATATAAGCATTATAATTTATTTAATTTATTATTTATTACTTAAAATATATTACTATATAACTAATTAGAGTCTCAAAATGAGTTGGCGATGAGAACCCGGGCGCAGTTAATAAGGCGCATATTTATTTAAATGAGTAAACTTTAATATAAAGATAGTTTACATAGATAATGATACATAGCGATGATAGCGTACGTTTCGGCTCTTTCTCTTTGAGCCTTCTTCAGCGCATACAATTAAAAGATTGACTGTCTATTAGACGAAATTTAGTTTGTGATGTTCAAGACGTGAAAGACTGCTACCTTCCATATTATATTCAGCTAATCTCGACGTTATTTTTTCACTGGGTAGATAAGCCCAGGAAGTCGATAATGAGAAATATATTCATATCGTAAAATCTGTAGGTGAAAATTCACTTTTTTTATGGAAGGAAGCTTATTGTAAATGTTAAAATTTTTTTATGTATTATATAACAAAAAAGAACGAATCAAAATAACTTACAAATTTGTAGATCTCATTATTGTACAGGGTCGAAAATTGTAACGGGAGTGTGGAGTTGTCTAAAGTGTAGCAGAACGATCGCATTAACATACTAAATGTTTAATATTCTTAGAGACCAAGTTTTTTTCGGTTACTGATATCACTCATCGTGGGGAGAGTGGTTAATTTAAATCTAGGATAAACATGACAAACCGGTACATTATGTAAAAGTCAAAGGAGTTAGCTAACGAATAATAGTCAAATAAAAGTTAAGTGTATAAACAATAAATAAACGTTTTAATTAAAAACTGAAAGTCACGAGAAAAAGAAAAGAAAAAAAAAGAAAACACTATAATATGCTAGATATTTAATAAAGGACTAACACATGAAGATGTTTCCCCTTTTTTTCTCTTTTTTATATCTTAGGCAATCTATTAGTTACAGTAAAATAAGAAGATGGTAATTGTTCTGTATCTGTATGTGAATTTAGGCTGTTTTTTTTGTCTCTTAATATATAGCATTTCGGAGACGAGTCTTTTTTCAAAAATAGGTTCGCTATCCAAAATTTGTATTTCGTCCCAATTAAAATCATGGTTAAATTCGAGCCTATGTTCGGTAATGACAGAACGATTTGCTGTATTTCTTTTAATATGGTTACGATGTTCAATAATTCTTGTATGTAACTGTCTGCTGGTTTGACCCACATAAGAGGCGTCACAATTATTACAGTTTATCTTATAAACTACATTCATGCAATGTGCCTTTTCTAGTGGGTCTTTGTGGACTTTTATGATGTTGCGCATCTTACTAAGTCCCGTGTATGCGATTCTAGTTGATCTTTTTTGTGATGGTTTTGAATTGTTCCGATATAGTGGGAACATACGGTATAATAAAGAAGAAATTTCGCTCTTCGTTCTGTTTACAAATGTTGTTCTTTTTATTTAAGTAATCGTTGTTGAATATTGTTTTTAAGCGATTTCGTATCGTTCTGAAGATAAATTCTAAAGGATAGTCATTAATTAATAAAATTCTGATGCACATTTCAAAGTTCTTTTGATGACATGATGGATGAGATAGAAATATCGCTCTGTCGATTAAACCTATTATGGTGCCACGTTTTTGGCAGATGGGGTGTTGAGAATAAAAGTTTAAATATCTGCCGGAAAAAGTTGCTTTGTGGAACCAATCAGAGATATTATTATTTTTCAAATTTAGAGTTAGATCAAGAAAATTTAATTTATCATCTTTCTCAATTTCTAGGCGTGAATTGTAGGCGGGGATGGAACGAATTAAAAGTATTTAGTATGTGGTTATAAAGAGAAGGAGGGGCCGTCAATATGATGTCATCGACGTATCTTATGTAAAAAGATGGAGTGAATTGGAAAAAAATGCGTAATCCTTCTTTCTTTTATAATATTAGACACCAATATGGACTTATTACAGTTCTATTCTAAAAGAATCGTCAATAACATTAGAAATGACATGTTAGAAAAAGTTTTTACGAGTTTTCGTAAAAGAATAGAATTTTGTATACAATTTAGATGGTGCGCACTTCGAAAATATTTATCATTAGTTTACATATGTGATTATTAGCACTTTTTTCATTACTTTTCATCAATAAAATAAAGTGGTATACAAACATTTTATTTATATCCATTAAAAACTGCAGATTTTCCTCTTTTCAACACAATTTTTGTTTTCTCAATAACTGCATGCATTAGAAAATGACAGCTGATTAGTTTCAGCATTTTCCTATGGGACACCCTGTATGTATACATATATTAAATTTTTATTTAATATGAGAAAGTTGTACGGTTATACGGTTGCAAAACGTGGACTGTGGCGGAAGCAGATAAAAAAAATTGGAAGCATTCGAAATGTGTTGTTACAGGCGCATGATGAAGATATCATGGATAGATAGGATCAGCAATAGAGAAGTATTAGAAAGAATGAAGGAGGAAAGCAATATGGAATGCGATAAGGAATAGGAGAGATAGAATGGTAGGACACTTGCTGAGACACAAAGGATAAGTTCGTGACATATTAGAAGCGGAGATAGGAATAAAAAGAGGCAGGGGAAGGCCCAGACTAGATTACTGCTCGCAATAGTCATGGGTTGCTCCACCTTTAGGGAGATGCATGATGCATGCATTGGTTCAGAATAGGAAAGGATGGAGATACGCGTCCAATCAGTCTTCGGACTGAGAACTCTATGATGATGATGTGAGAAAGTTATCATTATATTAGGTTAAATTAAGAAAGCCATTAAATTATCATTATATTAAGTAAATCCTCAAAAAATTTTTTCTTCGAATTTATGTAATTACGTATTTTATTTATGAACGGAAGAAATAGATAAAATAAAAATTTAATTGTTTGTAATAATTTTGTTTATATATTAGTTATTTAAAACGTTGCTTTATAATCTGAATATATTCTGGCATTTTATAGATCAGTGTTATGTATTACAATTCTGCTGCTGTGCGTCTTGGTGCTAAATTATTTTTTATTTTAATTTAAGGTAATTGATTTACGATTATTAAATAAATATAAGATACTTGCGTAAAAAGAAGAATATTAGAAGAAAACGAAAGATTTTTTCTAACAAAATAATAAAAAGATTTGAATTGGCAATAATAACAAGTATAATGGTAAAAAAAAAAAATACTTAATATTCTTTCTTCTCATAAATTATTTGATATATGTAATCCAAACACACACATATTTTTATTTCGATATTTATTATTATATTAAAAAATTAACATTTTTAGTTAAACGTAATAAAAATGTACTAAATAAATATAATATTTTAAAGAGATTTATGTTACATCAAGCGACGCGGTAGCGGCGTGCCGCCGAGTATTAAAAGAATTAATTTTATTTATTTTATTTTAAAGTATTAATAAAATGAGATTGAGACTAACGTCAGAGCTATCGCGCCGCTACCAAGTAGCTTATCCGGAGTTTTCCTGTCAAATGATCTTTCTGTTAAAATATTTTCAGAACTAAAGCCACAATAAAAAATCTAATGACATTTCGCTTTATAATATGAATATAAGCTTTCGATTGCGACCAGTTTGAAGGTGATTAATGCAGTCAGTCCTGAGAACTCGAAAATTTTCAACCGAAATATTGTGTTACGTCCAGACTCAAGGAAGGAAGAGTCGAAAGGAAGGACGTAACTACTTAAGTCGAACAACGCCAGGTAGTGCGTTTGTTCGAGCCGAACGAACGTGTTTAGGCCCCAACTAGGTCAACGACCGCGAGGGTCGCTCTTACGCTATTTAAAGGGCGTTCGCTCGGTCGTCCCTTTTCGGCAAGAGAATTTAATCTCTTTTGCGCGGGATGGGACCTTAGTGCGATCTCTGGACGGAGGAAATGAGAGCGGGTTAATCAATTAATTAAACGCGAGTTCATAATAAAACTAAGTTTTATTCATATAAATAAAAACGGTGAAAAGACGGATACATAAGTAACATTTAACTCGGGCGCGGGATTTAATCTGTAAATAGGTGTGTGTGTGTGTGTGTGTGTGTGTGGTTCGCGGGTGTTACATAAGTACGGAGGTCATCAATCGGGACATGAAGGGGGGAGAGTTTATTGTCTAAATGTATTATGGTCCCGATTGGTTATTACAATACTAACATCACCTTAATAATTAAATAACCAATAATAATAATGTATACATGTGTGCGCGTGTGTGCGTATGTGTCATGGGAGTTCCCGAATCTGAATGGTGGAGAAAGGATAGGATCTTAATAAGACTTGCGCTGGGACGGCCAAGGGACATACCTACGCTCAGGAACATACCAGGGGATAATCTCTTCAGGATTTGCGTCGATTAGATGTTGATGCAGGGCCTCATGATCTACTGGGTCCAGACCGATTGTAAAGGTTCCTTCCGGGACTTCCCTTATCCCCGGGAATTGATTAATTAACCAAGCTCTGAATTGGTCGTAGGTGAGCTCGGCATGCGATTCCTTCCGAACCGTCGTCGCTGAGATCTATCGTCTCAAAATCTTTCGGTCGTTCCCGGTTTTCGGAGGGCGTTGGGGAAGAGGGAGGTGAGTCCCCAAGGGTAATAATGGAGGGAGCCGGGGACGGAGATCGAGGTGGATCGGGGCGTGTGGGAGAGAGGGGAGGTGGAGGAGAAAGGTTCCGCTGAGATTCGGCAGGTGATTCAGGTGAATCAGCGAGAAGGAAGGGAGGAGTTCGCTCCTGTTCGGTGGGTTCGAAGGGAGAGGGAGAGGGAATTCGCGGGGTTCCTGCGTATTCGGGGGATGAAATCGGAGAGTAATAAGGTGGGTCGCGGTTAGTATTACAATTTTTTTCTTTGACGTAACTATTAATAGTGTTAATGTGTTCTCTAGCTAATATTTCGAGTTTTTCGCGGAGTAATTTATGGTCGTCGGTTGTAGAAAATAAGTCCGCCGTAGCCCGAGCCAACTCTCGCCTTAGACGACGATTGCGACGATTTCGGGACCGCTTTATGACCCGTTGGGAATGGCGTGTAGTCTCCACTAACAACAGCGATATATGAGAGCTGTTCTTCGAGAAAGAGTCCTTGAATTCAATATTTATTTAAGAAGTGAAATTTTAATATTTATTCCGAAGAAATTTGCATCTTTGCAATTTTGTTTAGGGTGAGGGAACTTTGCGAGGGCTCGCACTGCAGTTATGCAGGAAACCTGACGGATACAAGGAAAGGTCGCGGCTTGCGCTGCAGTTATACAGGAAACCGTGGAACCAAGGCTCGCACTGCAATTATGCAGGAAACTGTGAAACCAGGGCTCGCACTGCAATTATGCAGGAAACCGTGAAACCAGGGCTCGCACTGCAATTATGCAGGAAACCGTGAAACCAGGGCTTGCACTGCAATTATGCAGGAAACCGTGAAACCAGGGCTTGCACTGCAATTATGCAGGAAACCGTGAAACCAGGGCTCGCACTGCAATTATGCAGGAAACCGTGAAACCAAGGCTTGCACTGCAATTATGCAGGAAACCGTGAAACCAGGGCTCGCGCTGCACTTATACAGGAAGCCTTCAGCGGGGGAAGGAAGGGTTCAGGAATAATTAATACGAACTTCTTCGAATATTAGGTAACAGCTTTGAATAAAAGAAATTAATTTATTCAAGAACTCTTTTTAGTAGAGTGAGATTGTATATGCATATAAGGGGACTTACTACTTATGGCGTGCGTCGATAAAATGTTCGGTTCAAGATCGGCCCGTTGTAGGATCAGTGGGCCTCTAGGTCTGGCTGGTATATTCAATTGTTGTTATGCCGGAAGTTTACAGAGTTTCTCACTGAGTGTTCACGCTGATCTCACACTAAGAATTCGCACTGAGAATTCTTTCGCGCACTAAGTGTTGCAGTGGAGACGCAAGGAAAACTGTGGATGTTCGATGAAGAACGTTAAGTGTCGCTCCGCAGAGAAGTTCGCGTTTATATCCCGGTTTTTGATTCACGCCCTCCATTCCGCCTTTTGACAAAATCCTGCTAATAGAGATTCATAATCGCGTTTTTAATATTTTGACTTTCCCTTTCTATGGGGAGCAAGGATCGACGAATCAAAAGTTTAGTGCAGGCGTCTGCGAATCGGAGCTCGCTTTCCAAAAACGGGGATGTCGAGATTTCGATATCGGCGGCGGTGTTTGTTGTTAGTTTTTCCTATATCGTGATATTTGGCGTTTGTTAGTGCCGCTTTTATCGGCGGGTTTTCGCTTTATTGCCCTCACGTGCGCCTTACAGCTTGTTTGCTGAGAGGCGATGCGTGTGGCATCTTTTTAATCTTTATATTTTTCGCCGCTTCCTCGCGAGAATACCCGCAGGTGTGCTATCTTATTTTGCACACTTTCGTTTTCATTATTTGTTTTCCCCTAATCTTACCAGGAAAGAATTTGCTTTCGGCGCGTTCTCGCCGTCGTTGTGTTTTCCCGATTTACAATGTTTGTCGGTTTCTCGCGAGAGTTTCCGCTGCGGTGCCGCTTCGCTCGGCACGTTTAATTTTATCAATTCGTTTTTCTAGTTTTCCCCTCAAAGGTGGGCTCGCTTTCGGCCCGCTCTCGCCGTCTTTGTGTTTTGCCGATATGTGATTTTTAACTTATTATTCGCGAGAGTGTCGGCAAGAATCCGCTTTCGGCATCTTTCCGCCCGGTCTTTTTTATTTACCGATTTGTAATATTTATCGGTCGCTCACGATATCTGCAGCTGTCCGTTTCGCTGGGCACGTTTTCGTTTTATTATATGCGTGCCACTTAGATTATTATTATCTCTTTTCTTCCTTTTTTATTTACCTAACAACAAACTTCGCCTTGGTCGTGGGGAAGAAAAGAATCGTGGAGTCCGCCGGACGTAACAATTGAAATGTTTCACATTTTATTTTAAGACTTTCAGCTTTCAGATCTCACGTACATACTTCGCACGCACACACTCAAAGCGATTTTGTCTTTCAAGGTATCACTCACAACGTGCATGGACGAATATTCATTTGATGATTATTGCAAGTACACCTTAATAGGAGATAAAATTACATTATGTGAGTGTGCAGATGTGTGAGTATAAACCTGTCACGATTGAGCGATGCATTTTGACAGTTCAAACGTATATCGAGAGGTTAATAGTGTATATTAAAATAGTGATTTCAGTATATTGGTTAATTAAAAAAATTTAATTTAATTTAAAAAAATAGAGATAAAGAAGACAAAGAAGAGAGGAAGAAGAAGAGAAAACAATTAGAGAGAAAGGTATGTATACTTTATACATATATGTATATGCCATTATCCTTTCTAATTTATATTCACTATTTTATGAAGAGCTTTATATCATATTGTTAAATATTATTAATAAGTAAAGTATTATTATAGTTAAATATACATTATTAATATTATTTAATTTTATTAATTATATTATTAAATTTTCTTAATTTTATTTATTTTTGAGCTGCACATTTTCTAAATATGTTTTTAAATTTTATTTTCAAACTTCGAAAAATGTTTACAAAAACATATTTGCATACAATATTAAACTTTTTACATACTCGGCGTGTTTTTTTTCTTCTTTGAAGATTTTTTTATGGTTTAAAAGACTAAAGACAGATTGTTCTAACTTTTTGGTAAATTTTATCCGACAGATAACATATCTTCATCTCTTTTCAGATAAGTTTAAAGGACGATTCAGATACATCCGTATTGTATCCGTGATCCGTTCCGTACTGATACGGATACTGAATTACAAGAATATGTAATATAAAATTAATGGAAACGATATTTTCATCAGTGCACGTCCGTGCACGGGTGCTAGATTCGATCCCATATGATTAAATGCAAGTATTTATACTGTATTCGTACCCTCAATGTCTGTCCCGGCAGCGCCGACATCGTTCGCGACGAGATTTTCGCAGCACGGACGAGGACGTGCCGATGCTGATATGTACAAATACACTTCCGTATAGCGTTCAACTTTTTTTGTGTCATTTGCATTAGTCCGCTACATCAAAAACAAAAAATTAACAATGAGAAATTAATTGAATTAGTACGACAACACGTCGAACTATATGATCTGTCGTACTCGAAATACCTGAATGGAAACCATAAAGAAAAAATATAAAGGTATTGCTCAAGAGCTTAATTAACAAAGTAATTTTACTCACTATAAATATTATTTTACAAAAATATATAATATTTATGTAAATATTTACCTTTATTATAAACATTATTATATTTATACTATTTTATTATAAACATCATTATATTTATTATTTACTTATTTATTATTTTTTACTTACATTTATTTATTTTTCATAATTTTTTTATTTATATATGTATATTATTCTATGTATATTATTCTTAAAACTTATTTTCAGTCTGTGTCTGTAAGACTCGGTAGAATAATATAAGAGATAATTATTAATATAAGAGATAAATCTTTGAAAAAAAGAGTAATAACAAGTGGCCAATCTATTGTAAAAATAAATAAATACAAATACAAAGATCAATTAAGTTTCTTGAGTAGTTTTTTTAAGGAACGCGATATTGTGTCTAATATAAGTCAAGATGTGGAAACACAAGTGGAATTCAATAGATGGCAATAATGCAGACAATAACAAAACCATTGAAACGGTTTCTAATGAAGATAACGAAAGGCCAGAGGAAACACCTGATCATACAAAACGTAAACCCATATCTTCGATTAGGCAACAAAATTAAAAGCACCAGAAAGCGCTGCATCTATCTTAATGAAGTACATAATAGACAAAAATAAGAAAAAAAAAATATTCTGCATCCTGTTGACACTTTCCTTAAAGGACTTGCTCCCATTCTTAAAAATCTTAGTTCATATTTCCTTAATATAGCAAAAAGCAAAATTTTTTCAATTATCCAGGAAATAAAATAAAATAAAATAAAATAATGGAGTAACAAAGACAATTACAAGCAAATAATAGACATTATTCAAGTATTCCTGACTATTGTGCAACACCAACTCCCATCTCAAATAAACATGCAATAGTGTCATCGCCATTGTCATCAACAATGCATGCATCATTACATTCCCCAATACCTTCAATATCTAAATATTTTACTTTATAATTAATCCCCTCTTATGTTTTTCATAATTTCTTCTTCGTATTTTTAAAACGGCTTGTTCTCGGCTCAGGAAAATCCTAGCGAGCTCGGGTTTTCGGCATATGAAAATATTAGAGTGACAACAGCTTTTTTTTCCATCTGGCGAGAATTCACAACAGAACGTATTAGTTACTTTATGAGGGGATTGGCTTCGCGGAATTGTTTTTTCCGCATTACTAGTGATTATTTTATTTTACTTTGTTTCATCTCAAATATTAGTGTTCATTAATATATTTTAACAATATTTTATTATTTAACATTATCTTTAACATCTGAATATTTAACTTTATTATTTAATTTTACTCAGTTATCTCAAATATTTTGTTCATTAATAGATTTTGTAAAAGGTAATAAATAATAAATAAAAGATAATGAATAAAATTTCATATATATTATGACGACTTTTCTTGTAATTGATTAAATCAAAGGAACGGAGCAAGGGCCGTCATCAAAAAAGATATTATCTAAATTCGCGCGTGAGGAACTCGGATGTCGGGCGTTCTGCGCGTACCGCAGCAGAGAAAAAGGTCGTGATCTTCGCGATACTTTAAATAATGAAAGTTGGGCGTCAGACGCGGTCTTCCACGCGTCAATTCGCGAAACGATAACCAAACACCAAACCTTGGCCGAAATACCGCTACAGGCCGGTTAGCTCTCCTAACAGTAGAGGGGCAGGGTAATGTTGCCGCGAAATTATTAGACTCGGAGATATCAAAAATCGCGAGAAAGGACAGACACAAGAATCATAAGTTTGCGTGGAGACGAGACAAAAAAAATAAAAAAGACGCGAGATAGGTAACAAAAATAATAATCAAAATTTATTACAAAAAAATAGAAAGAAATAAAAAGAATTAAGTGAACAATAGAATCAATAATTTGCAGAACAGAGAATAATAATGAGCAAAAGAAAATAAAGTGACAATAACAGATTAATATCAATTATTCGCAAGCTAATCTAAGATTAGAACTATGAAACAACACGTTTCGGTATTGTACGGAACAGCAGTTAATAATTACGGCACAACAACAGTCATGAGAGTGCCGGGAATAATACTGCGCGAATGATTTTAAATTTATCAGGAGGTTCGACAACGAGACTTTACAACTTACTCACTCAGCACGAGTCGAAGGCCAAGACGAGAGAGGTTTTCCCATTATCAATACTCACGTAAAAAAAAATCAAAGTATTACGAATCGGAAATTACAATAATTAAGATATGTCGGGGAAATCGTACGCGCGATCTAAAGCGGCGAAATCGATAACCGACGGCCGGGCGACGTGGCCGGGAATTCTCTCTCTCTCTCTCTCTCTCTCTCTCTCTCTCTCTCTCTCTCTCTCTCTCTCTCTCTCTCTCTCTCTCTCTCTCTCTCTCTCTCTCTCTCTCTCTCTCTCTCTCTCTCTCTCTCTCTCTCTCTCTCTCTCTCTCTCTCTCTCTCTCCCTCTCTCCCCCTCTCTCCCCCCTCTCCCCCCTCTCCCTCTCCCTCTCCCTCTCCCTCTCCCTCTCCCTCTCCCTCTCCCTCTCCCTCTCCCTCTCCCTCTCCCTCTCCCTCTCCCTCTCCCTCTCCCTCTCCCTCTCCCTCTCCCTCTCCCTCTCCCTCTCCCTCTCCCCCTCTCCCTCACTCTCCCTCACTCTCTCTCTCTCTCTCTCTCTCTCTCTCTCTCTCTCTCTCTTTCTCTCTCTCTCTCTCTCTCTCTCTCTCGAACATAAACCACAAAAGTATGTGCACCAGGTAGAAAACGAGAGAATCCCACTCGAACAAGACACTGGCGGCCCAGGAAGTGAAGCCGCCGAGGACGAGGCATTCGCCGAGCTCCTGGAAAATGAACTCCATGTTATATACTCTTTACGGCTTCGCGATATTCTTTATGATATTCTGGTCAGGCATGTGGGTCGTGCACGTGCTGGCGTTGATCGCCGGCCGCTGGAAGCTACACCGGAAGACGAATCAGGCGCCGAGCTACGAGACCCCGTTGCCGGGGGTATCCTTCATCAAGCCGTTGATGGGAGTCGATCCGAATCTATTCGGCAACCTCGAGACCTTCTTCACCATGGAGTATCCCCGGTACGAGCTTCTCTTCTGCGTCGAGGACGACTCGGATCCCGTGCTCATGCTGGTGCGCAAACTCATCGAAAAGTATCCGGAGGTCGACGCCAGACTCTTCGTCGGCGGCTGCAACGTCGGGGTTAATCCCAAGATCAACAATATGCAGCCGGCGTACGAGGCCGCCAAGTACGAGCTCGTCCTCATCAGCGACAGCGGGATCCGGATGAAGGAGGACACTCTACTGGACATGGTCGGTCACATGACGGATAAGGTGGCCCTGGTCCATCAGATGCCGTTCACCTGCGACCGCGAGGGTTTCGCCGCCGCGTACGAGAAGATCTTCTTCGGGACGGTACAGTCGCGGATGTCTGGCCGCGGACCTGCTCAGGATAAACTGCCATACCGGCATGTCGGCCCTCCTGAGGAAGTGCATCCTGGACGAAGTCGGCGGTCTCAAGGCCTTCGGCATCTACCTCGCCGAGGACTTTTTCTACGCCAAGTCGTTGACGAATCGCGGCTGGCACATCACCGTCTCCTCGCAGCCGGCCTTACAGAACAGCGGCCTCTGCGAGGTCACCTCCTTCCAGGCGAGACTGCGACGATGGGCCAAGCTGCGGGTGGCGATGCTACCCACCACCATAGTTTTCGAGCCGCTCAGCGAGTGCCTCGTCTATATATCTATATTAATATAAGTAGTAACATAAGGCCGGTTCTAACCCATGGGGCAATGAGGGGGGGGGGAGAACCCAGGGCGCGGGGGAATGACGTCACGCGGGGAGGGGGGATGACGTCACGCGGGGAGGGGGAATGACGTCACGCGGGGAGGGGGAATGACGTCACGCGGGGAGGGGGAGGCGTCCGCGGGGAGGGGGAAGCGTCCGCGATTTTGGTACCGGGACCGCGAGGGGTCCGCGGGGAGGGGGAGGCGTCCGCGAAAGACCGCATGAAGCTTTGTTGGTGAGGGGTCTGCGGGGAGAGAGGAACGCGAAGGAGAGCGCGAGGCGCACGCGAGAGAGATGACGCAAGCGAGGCGTATATGCAAGAGCGAGAGAGATAGTGCGAGATGGTTAGGTAGCGAGATGATGCGGCGATTGAGAGCGCGAGGTGTTGCAGCGAGGCGTATATGCAAGAGCGAGAGAGATAGCGCGAGATGACGAGAGGTAGCGAGATGACGCGAAGGAGAGCGCGAGAGCTGATGCAGCGAAGGAGAGCGCGAGGTGCACGCGAGAGAGATATCACAAGAGCGAGAGAGAGATGTTGCGAGACGATGCGGTGATGGAGAGCGCGAGAGCTGATGCAGCGAAGGAGAACGCAAAGAGAGAGGCGGACGCGAGAGAGACTTTTTTTTAATAATATTTAATTTTAATTAATAAGATTTTAATAGGAGGAAGGGGAGAGGACTTATTCTAAAATAAATACATTTTTTTAAATATTTAAAGTAATTTTTATTTATAACTGTGTGTGTGTGTGTGTGTGAATTTAAAATTTAAAATATTATATACATATAAAATATATAAAGCAGCGCCATGATGATCGAACCACATGGGTCGATATGATATTCCATGACGATCGACCCATGTATCACCACTTGTGGTACGAGGCGGTGCGTGAGGTGGTGGCTGCGAGGTGGTGGTGGCTGCGAGGTGACGGTGGTTGCGAGGCGGCAGGGCAGAACTCCTGCATAACAGAAATTTTTATTAAATATATTTATTTTATTAAACAATTTATTATTTTAATAATTTATAAATGAAAAGAAATACTTACAACAATTATTCTTCCTCAGAGGATTCTCTATGCTCAGCATAGGAAAATCTTTTAACGTTCACCTCGAATAGGAAAGAGCGTTTTTTCGGATCATCCCATAGTTTCATATCCCATAGTTGATATTTTAGAGCATCAGTATGAGGTTTTTTCAAACCGATTTCACGCCCATGTATCGCTTGCACAATTGAATTAACCGGAGTGTGTGTCGAAAGCGCAGGAACACTGGTATCTATGCTTAAGAAACGTTTGCGTAGCAATCTTCTTATTTCTTCAAGTCGCGCGATTCGAGTTGTCCGTGACTGCAAATTTCCAATTAATAATTTCTTGGGGTTGATTTGCATTCCGAAAATTCTCATTAGTTCTTGCGGGCATTGTCCTTCTAACAAGTTGATACAACCATCACAATCTGGCTCCCACATCCAGTAAATCGTTTTATCAATTTTACGTGGAGGCAGTCCGAAAAAATCCCATTCTTTCAGGTCAGCAGCATTGCACAACACAAGTTGTTCCAGTAATTCAATGTATTCCTCCAGAGTTATCATCTTTACAACACTTGCAGAATTATATATCTTACAGTTTCATGCAACCGCACAGCACGAGCATGCAAGTATAAGTCTGCTACTCTATGACACGACACATATATTATAATGTTGCTCCCCTCTTGATTTTAATTCTACATCTCTCTGTTCTAACTGGAGTATCATGTCTCAGCTAGCTCATCACTTTTTAAATCTCCAGAGAACGAAGAAATAGTTTTGTTAGCTATATCTTATTGGGAAAGAAATAATTAAACACACAGTTTAACAGTAAAATAATTTATTTGTTGCAAGCATTATAAATAATTTCATTTATAGCACAAGTTATCAATTCACAATCTATAAGTGATTCGCTATTAAACATATTACTATCACGTATCGCCTTTGCGGCATTGCTCACATCGCGGATATTATCACATTGTAAAATATTTACAAATTGTTTAAATTTTTCATTAACACTATGAGTATTCTCACACAGCCAGGAATACATATGATCAATACATTTGTCGAAATCGAATAAATGTAGTAACGTTGATGGTTTCATGTACAAAGAATTATCAGATGAAGTAATTTTTATAATTTTTGAAGTATACATGTTAACCGCTTTGAGTGTTAGATCACTAATCCATAGCGGAGTTTCAGTTAGCTGCTCAATGTCTGCTCGTTTCCGCATTAGAGATTTCCATGTTTCAATGGGTAATATTATTTGATTGCCTCGATTATCACCGAGAGCCAATTCCACATAGGATATTATTCCGACGCTGATTCCTATTTCCAAATATTTATAGGATGTTGCGGTTAGAGCATATCTTCGCCCAAGTATACGAGTCGCACGCTGAATGCTATAAAAATAATTAGAACAATATTTCAAAAATTATTTAAAAATCATTATTTAAAAATCTTTATTTTGACAAAAAAAAAAGAATCGAAACTTACTTGTCACTTGTATTCTTAGACATTTCTTGTTTTGGAACGTAATAATTCATGCTGGCGGAGTACATTTTTAAAAGAACCTTTCACATAAGTGATTGATACAATACTAAATCATTATTACAAGTTTTTATTGATACAAAGCAATGGGGTGGGGATTATTGCTGACACAAAATTATTTTTAACCAATCATCAAAGCGCCGATGCACGATTGCTATGACATCATCCTCAATGAAATATTAAATGTAAAATAATGCAACATATCCAAAATTTCAAGCGTCAATGTACGACTGCTATGACATCATCCTCAATGAAATATTAAATGTAAAATAATGCAACATATTCAAAATTTCAAGCGCCGATGCATGGCTGCTATGACATCATCCTCAATGAAATATTAAATGTAAAATAATGCAACATATCCAAAATTTCAAGCGTCAATGTACGACTGCTATGACATCATCCTCAATGAAATATTAAATGTAAAATAATGCAACACATTCAAAATTTCAAGCGCCGATGCATGACTGCTACGACATCATCCTCAATAAAATATTAAATGTAAAATAATGCAACATATCCAAAATTTCAAGCGTCAATGTACGACTGCTATGACATCATCCTCAATGAAATATTAAATGTAAAATAATGCAACATATTCAAAATTTCAAGCGTCAATGTACGGCTGCTATGATATCATCCCCAGGTGTTCAAAACATATGTAACAAAATCACAAGAAAATGCAACATAATTAAAATTTTCGAGCGCCAATGTACGGCCGCTCTCATCTTGAGATGAATCTCGCGAAATGTGCAAAAAATGTATCAATTTCAAGGTCAAATCATTTCGATACATCATTCATACGTAACAAAATCACAAAGTGCAACATACTCGAGTGCCAATGATCTCTACGATTAAATAAAAATGATGGTAAAGAGGCATACTATGTCAATATCTTTGTCAGAGGTTCAAGAAGTACATCTCAAAAATGGCACAATTGGAAGCAAGTTTGTTGGAGCAATCCGCAAGGGTGAATTCGGTGGAAGAATATATTGTGTGGGAGCAGCAATGTGACGAATACATCGAATCACTGGAAGAACAAAGTCGAATAAAACGTCCACGATTACCGATCGGAGTTCGACAATCGCTTGTCTTCCAAATCGCGCGTCTCGAAGGGTTGAAGAATTCGGTACGCAGACGTTTTATACACGCAGGTGCTGGAAGCAGTTCGCGAGACGTCGGACTCATATGGTGAGAGATTGATACGGCGTTCGAGAGCCGCATCTTGACTGGTGCGGTGATAAACAGCAATCACATCGAACCTCGTCAATTTCTAGAGGAGGCCAAAGACATTGTGATCGGACACGTGCAAAAAGTGTTGCAAAAACACACTAGTGTGAAAGTGAACATTATGTTTAATGGTGAGTTTGTGTCGGGTGATAAACGCGCTAATAAAACTATCAATACGAAAAACTGTGAAATCTTTCGCACGTCTGATTTGCGCGAATGGTACGATCAACGCGCTATGGAGACCACGCTAGCATCTCTCGAAGAGTTTCAAGAACATGATAGTGGTTGGGCAGTGTCGCGAATAATCAATTTAATTGTAAATATAAACAAGTATAATCCAATGCGTGCGGGATGTCACATTAAATTACCGCGAGAAATAATGATGAAGAGAGCAGTGATTAACGTGAAATCAAAAGACACTGCATGTTTTGCGTGGGCTGTGGCCGCTGCACTGTATCCCGCTGAAAGAGACGCGGATCGCAAATCTATGTATACACATTACACAACAGTGCTGAATCTCCAGGACATTGAGTTTCCGATGACGTTGAACCAAATTAAAAAGTTTGAACTATCAAACAACATTTCGATAAATGTGTACAGTATCGAAGAAAAGAACATTGTCCCGATACGTCTCTCGGAGGAAAAGAAAGACACATCAACTTGTTGTACATGCAAGACAGCAATAGCGTTGAACATTTCGCCTGGATAAAGAATCTATCCCGGCTGGTCAGCTCGCAATTGAGCAAAAACAATGACAGAAAATATATCTGCGATCGGTATGTATATTTATTGCAAATTATATATTAAACAATCATAAAATAATTATAAAGTGTTTATAATTGCTATTATCTTTTACAGATGCTTGCATTATTTCGGGTCTGAGGACAAGTTGCAGACACATATGGTAGACTGCGGAGAGATGAATGACTGCGCTATCCGGTTACCGAGCGATAAGGACAAGTGGCTCGCGTTCAACAACTTTAATCGCAAAGAACGACTTCCTTTTGTCGTATACGCAGACCTCGAATGTGTGCTGACAAAGACGGAAGAAGAAAAGAATTTATACCAACATCACCAAATATTTAGTATAGCATATTATGTACATTGCTTATATGACGATTCGTTATCCGAATATTATTCTCGCCGTAGTGTAGATTACATTTCGTGGTTTTCCGAACAACTTAAAAATTTAGCGATACGCGTAAAGAATATTTTAGCAACTAACGTCCCCATGGTAAATTTAACATCTGACGTGTGGGAAAAATTTCATAGCGCGACGCATTGTCATATATGTGAGAAACCATTCATACAAGATGACGATACACGCGTACGCGATCATTACCATCTGACCGGGCGGTACAGAGGTCCCGCGCACTCAAATTGTAATCTAAATTATAAAGAATCTTTTTGTATTCCGATAGTTTTTCACAATTTATCAAGTTATGACACACATTTCATTATCGAGGATATAGCTACAGCGTTTGAAGGGAGCATTGAATTACTTCCGATAACTAAAGAAAAATATATATCATTCACAAAAACTGTCAATAGTACCAACGATGACAAAGATTGGAAAGCTTGCATAAAATTACGATTCATCGATTCATATAAATCTCTCACGACAAGTCTCGATAAATTGACATCTTTTTTTTTTGGATAAAGACAAACTCAAAATTGTACATTCGGAATTTCAAAATTTACCGATTGAAAATTTCAATCTATTAACACGGAAGGGCGTCTTTCCGTACGAATATATAGACTGTGTCGACAAGTTGCAAGATACGTGTTTACCGCCGCGCGAATCATTCTACAGTTCCTTGACCGGTGACACAGTATCCGAGAGCGATTACGCGCACGCCGAGAACGTCTGGAACCGATTCTCCCTTCGAACGCTAGGCGAATATAGCGACTTATATTTAAAAATTGATGTCTTGTTATTAGCAGATATTTTTGAAAATTTTCGCGATAGTTGTATCAAAAGCTATGGACTCGACCCCGCGTATTATCATACTCTTCCCGGGTATACATGGAACGCCATGTTAAAACATACAAATATTACGTTCGAATTGCTAACCGATATCGACATGGTTATGTTTATCGAACGTGGTATACGCGGCGGTCTAAGTCAATGTTCCAACAGATACGCTCATGCTAATAACAAGTACATGCAGTCGTACGATCCATCGAAACCATCATCATATCTCATGTATTTTGATGTAAATAATTTATACAGATGGGCAATGTGCCAACCATTGCCATATGCAGGTTTTCGATGGGTCGACGACGTATCTAATTTCAACATCTCGTCAATAGCGCTCGATTCGCATACAGGCTATATCCTCGAAGTAGATTTAAAGTATCCACAACATCTTCACGACACGCACACTGACCTACCGTTTTGCCCGACACATGACAAACCGCCCGGCAAGCGGGAAGATAAGCTTCTCGCAACGCTATATGATAAGAAGCGTTATGTCATACACTACCGCAACCTGCAGCAATGTATGCGACACGGCCTTCACGTTACAAAAATACATCGCGTATTACAATTCACTCAATCTCCATGGGTCCGAAATTATATCGAACTTAATACAAAATTTCGAACACACGCGAAAAATGATTTTGAAAAAAAATTTATACAAATTAATGAATAATGCGGTATTTGGCAAGACGATGGAAAATGTGCATAATCATGTCGATGTAAAACTCATCACACATTGGGATAGACGATACGGTGCAGAGGCAATGATTGCGAAACCAAATTTTCACAGTAGAAGCATTTTTTCTGAAAATCTAATCGCTGTCGAATTACGCAAACTCGAGGTAAAATTTTATAAACCAATCTATGTCGGCATGTGCGTACTCGACATCTCCAAAACGTGTTTATACGAATTTCATCACGAGTACATGTCACCGCTGTATCGTGACAGATGCCGGGTAATGTACACCGACACAGACAGCCTAATATATCACATTGAATGCGAAGATGTATATGAGAATATGAAGCGCGACGTGAGCAAATTTGATACGAGCGATTACGCTGTGGACAATGCGTACGGTATACTGCTCGTGAATAAAAAGGTACCCGGTCTAATGAAAGATGAAAACAACGGCGCGATAATGACCGAATTTGTAGGGCTTAGAGCAAAAATGTATGCCTTGCGAGTGGATGGCAAGAAAGATACCCAAAAAAAAGTAAAAGGTGTCAAGAGTAACGTCGTCGCGAGAACGATAACGTTTGACGATTATACACGGTGTTTGAATGATGATATTGAAATGACACGTAGTCAGTCTTGTATAAGATCGAAATTGCACGAAGTATACACCATTCGCGAGACAAAAATTGCTCTAAGTCCGTACGACGACAAGCGGTATATCATACCTGAAACCACTGATACATTACCGTGGACATTATAAAATACTATTATAAATAATAGATATATATTTGTTGTAAATATGTAAAAACTGTATATTGTATGTATGTATATTATATGTATATTAGTATGTATACCATGTAAAATCTAAAATTGTATTATTTATAAAGATTATGCGTTAGATGTTTTTACAATATATTATTTGTAAAATAAACAGTGTACAGATATTTTAAATAAATGTTTATAATACATTATTTTTATGTATCCATGAGTTGTGTGATTTATCCAGTCCCAACCATTTCACATAAACTTCATCGCCTTGATCGAGGTACGAACGTGGTTCGAAAGTGATTCGAAGGTGGTTGATCAAGGTACGAATGTGGTTCGAAAGTGGTTCGAAGGTGGTTGATCGAGTACTCTGCGTTGATACCACTGCTT